>NC_090789.1:774196-881696 GCF_040054535.1 Antennarius striatus | reverse complement strand
ACTCACCTCCAGGATCAGATCCACGATCTCCTGCATCACCTCACACTGAGCCTCTGTGTCACTGATGACAGATGATCAATAAAGTTATTGATGATGTGCTCAGAACACATCAGGTTGATTCTATTGAGAACCTGATGCTGATCAATAATAAACAAAAATAAACAAACAAACCAGCAAAACATTGACTTAAGCTCCAGAACCAAATGAGATGGACGTAGAGACCCCCCGCCCCCTGGCCTCATGGGTACGGGGCCTCACCTGTTCTTCTGCAGCTGCTGGACCTTCTCCTTCATGGTGTCGTCTAATTGGTGCAGCCAGGGCGTGATGTCAGCGGGCTCCTCCACCACCGCCTCTCTGATTGGATGGAACCGGAACTCCCTCTTCTTTCCTGCACCGTGATTGGTCAAACAGCAGTGTGAGGTAATCACTACACCTGCACCAGGTAGAACCAGGTGAATGTAAACCAGAACACCCTCTAGAGATTCCAGACAGTAATACTTGTTGCTATAGCAACCACTAACTTGTTCAGATCCAAACTGGTTTGAACTGGTTTGTTCACCTTTGTTGTTGACTTCCTCCTCATCGTCACTGAAAGTGGCTTCTGTGTTGTCATAGCAACCCTCCTCCTTGTCCAACATGTGGTTGTCCATCTCCAAGGAAACCGCCTCCTCCATTTTAACTGCAGGACGAGCATGCGTAGGTCATGTGACCGGATTTCCTCCTGGTTTCTATCACTGGTGTGTGTGTGAGTGTGTGTGTGTGTGTGTGTTACCTTCAGTTGGGGGGGAGGGCGAGCTGCAGAATTCTGGGAATCTCTCCCTGAGCATCGATCGGAGCTCTCGGTCCAGCTTTGGGTTATCGAACAGCGGCGCCAGATGACTGAGGAACAGCGATCAACGATCATTAATCAATACCAACAAACTGTGTGTGTGTGATTGTGTGTGTGTGTGTGATTGTGTGTGTTCTCACGCCAGCACTCTCTTCTCCATGATGAAGGTGAGCGAGTTGAAGACGCCCTGACGGACCTGTGACTCCAGCGGAGGAAAGAAGTGAGGGATGATCTGAGGAGGGAAGGAAATAAGGAGGTGAGGAAACAACAACCAGGTGGTGACCACACCCACCTGATCACATGACCACAGCCCCACCTGGTCATGTGACCACTTATAGACAGACGTGGAGGAGAGAATCCACTCATTTAAAACTAAACATGGTTCAGAACCAGGAGGTGGCGTGTCTCAGATGCCGGTCCGGGTCATGTGATGTGAATGTGGGAGTTACCCTGCACATGAAGTCCAGCAGTGTGGCGGTGATGGCGGGGTGGGGCTTCATTGAGTGATGCATCACCAGGATGGCCGGCTCTGAAATCACGTCAGGAAACAGAGGTCAGAGGCCAGACCTGGACCGACAGGTCGAGGTGTGGGAGACTGTGTGTGTGAGTGTGTGTGTGTGTGTGTGTGTGTGTGTGTGTGCGCGCGTCACCTATGTTCATGATGCTGTCCTTCTCAGGGTTGAAGAACAGCCAATCATAGAAGAGCGCCAGCTTGGCGTTGGAGGCGGCGACGTTAGACTGGAGACACATCGGCGATTTTAGAACCAATGAAAACTTTTAGGGGGATCGACGGCCACAGGCTCCACCCCTTACCGTGCAGGTGGTGAGCAGCCAGCCAATGATAGCCCAGCGAGGCAGTATGTCGGAGCTCAGCACCTCATTGGACGGATGGACCACGCCGCAGATGTAGCGGATGAGGTCGCAGCGCAACGATTGGCTCTCGGCGGTGGACAGGTACTGCCGCTGGAACCAGTCCTGGTAGCGCTTCTGCTGCCCGAAACGCACCTGAGAGAGAGAGGGGAGGGTGTCAAAGGTCATCTACACAAACAGGATGTTCTCAAAGGGGTCAGGGGTCAGAGGTGAGCAGATAAGTCACCCTGGAGGTCATGAAGAGCAGCTTGGTTTCCATGTCCGGCGTGAGGCGGCAAGCCAGGAACTTCCTGGAGGTCCGAGCCGTCAGCAGCTGGAGAACACCTGAAGAAGAAGCACAGCGTTAGCAGCTAGCAGCTGTTAGCTACTGGTAGCTGTTAGCCACAGATAGCAACAACCACAGGATAATCTCTCTGTTTTTTCACTAGTAGACCAGAGGGCTCGTTGCTGTGGTTTCCCTCTGGCCCCAGAGGATTGTGGGTAGCGTGTTCTCACCTGTGAACTGCGGACTCAGCACCTGCGGGTTGTGCAGCAGGTCTTTCCACACCAGCTCCATCTCTGGGATGCGAGCGACGTTCTGCAGGAGGCGGACCAGATCTCTGCCGATGATCAGACACTCCATGAACTGGAGACGGAGGAGAGAATCTGAGGTTAAGAACAGACCCCCACCCCCTCTATCTGCCCCGCCTCCATCTGCCCCCCCATCCTCACCTTCTCCCTCAGCATGCTGATGCAGAAGTCCACCTCCTTCTGCCTCAGCGGCAGCAGGTTTGGTGCCCCGTGGTCGACGATGAGCCTCAGGTAGGTGTAGACGGACATGGCGATGAGCATCCCGCTCTTCAGCACCCACTCCCTACAGAGAGAACGCGTGAGCGTCGTCACGGCGACGGACGTACGGACGGACAAAGTCACACCTACTTCTGGTCCAGCAGGATGTCCAGGATGCTCTCGGCCAGCCACAGGTTCTTCATGGAGATGTCCCCGCCTGGGGGGGAGCAGAAGGTGGTCACGTGACCTCACAGCGCGACACTCATTAGCATACAGGAAGTGTTTGAACGCGTCTGACCTGCGATCTGTTTGAGCAGCGTCATGATGACGCCGTCGACTCCAATGATGCCGCTCTTCACCAGCTCCTTGACGAGCCACACCAGCTGCAGAAGCATCAACACGCGTTAGCGTCACGACGTTTGGGAGAACTCAGCTAACCATGCTAACATGCTAACGTGTGACACATTTAACGCTCAGCGATCACAGTTCCTGTTTATGTTGTATACATCCACCAACACGTGGTAAAGAACGAGATCCGGCCTCACTGATGTATCCATCCGCCGGCTAGTGGTGTCGTCCTGACGGCTTGCGTCTGGAGGTTGTACTTTAGCTTGTTTGTGTTTACCTGACAGTGTTGTTGTTGTTTGTTTACCTGCGTTCTGGGGACGTCCTGCAGTTTCAGGAACTTCTCCATCAGGATCTGGTTGATTTTGGCCAGAATGACACTCATACCGTCTCTGTTGACCAGCGTCAGGTCTCTGTAACACTGTTAACACACACACACACACACAGGGATGTCACAGTGATGTCACAGTGATGTCATACGTTAAACATGACGCGTTGCTCCTCACCCTCTGGGCCTGGCTGGCGTCGGTGAGCACCAGTGTGAACAGACCCAGACACACCTCCTCGTGCTGCTGCTGACCTTTACACACCTGGGGGGCAGGAAACACGGACTCAGTCACAAAATAAATTAATAATAATGTATGAAATAATAATATGTAAAATAATATAAACCTAACAGAATCTAAAATACTAGAATAAAATGCCAACGTCCACGTCAACCAGCACGTCAGGCAGCACAGTGGAACACTAGAACCTCGTGATACGAGCGGTGCCATACCCGAGTTAGTTGAGATACAAGTCGTCGCGCGGTCTACATTTTTGATCGAGATATGAGCCGACATCATCACTCGTTGGCGGATGGATACAACATCAGTTGAGACCTGATCTCGTTTTTTCTCACTTGTTAAAAGGATCTTATTTATTCTAAATGTTGTCTGACTTACGAGTTCAGTCACGGAACAGATTTAACTTGTATCTCGAGGTTCGACTGTAGTTGTAACAAAACCAGAAATCATGGTAATATTTATGATGAAAGTTAATTATATTTCAATGCATTTTCGTTAAATATATTTAAATATATGTGTAAATATATACGCATACATTGGGGTGTAATATTACATAGACCAACACTGGGTCAGTGTTCCATTTTTAGGTTAGAGAGTTTTATTTAATCAGTATTCAGCTAGCTTGTGTTGTCAGGTTGAATAAAATCCGTCCAGGGCCAATCAGGTCAGGAATTGGGGACTCTAGACCTTCTAGCTGGCCTCACATTGTCCTGACATGTACGTGTCCTGTGATTGGACACTCACTCTGAGAAGGCGGGGCACTGCAGACGTTGTGCAGAACTACGTTTGAAGAGAAGCTCTAGTGAGTGTCCGATCCCTGAACAAGCTAATTTGTTGCTGGAATTGAAACGCACAGTTCACCATACCTCTCATCACCATGGAAACTGTAGGTGTCTGTGTTGCTTACGTTGGCAGTGAGGGCGTCGTTGGCCTCTCTCTCTGACAGCCCATTGGTCAACGACTGGACGATCCCAACGCATCGCTCCAATCTCTGCACACAAAAGTAAAAACAAAGTCACGTCGGTCCAGAACAGAGGATGTTAGTCAAGAAAACCAGTTAAAACCTCCAAAAATAAAACACACCAGCTAGAAAGTAAAAGTTAGCATCCTGCTCAGCTAGCTGATTAGCTGTATGCTGGTTGTAATGTTGTTACTGTGTCATATAAACAACTGTTGACAAACATGGATATTGTTCTCGTTGTGTAAATAAAGTTAGAACGTTTTGAATCCTTCACACTGTCAGCATCTCTACTTGTGACATGGGAACACGAACACTGCGCATGCGCAACTGTCAGTTTGGGTCTGAACCATGTTTACGTAGCGTTAGCATGCTAGGCTAACTGTACGTCAGACTTCCTATCGGCTCTCTGGTGTGTTTCGAGCGGACAGACTGCCCCCCCGGCCCGTCCCTCCCCAGCCTCACACTGGGGGTGTATAACAACAACACCCCATCTGCTACCCCACCCCCCCACCCCCGGCTACAATGAACTAGCCCTGCTAGCTGTGCTAACTAGCCTGCTAGCCGCCGTGTACGTTCAGAGATGCGGGTCCATCCTGTTTCTTTGTACCCCAAAATGCTTCCAGGGTGCTTCTAAACACCGTCTACCCGGGTTATTCCCGGCTTGTGTTCGCCCCCGCCCCGTCCTTGCCCCCGGCTCTCCCCACCTCCTCCAGCTCGTCTTTAGCATCCAGCTGGGTGGACACCAGTAGCCGGCCCTGCGGCTTCGCTTTCGCCGGCGCAGGCTCCATCTGCTCCCGCCGCGCCTCGCCGGGCCCCGCGGAGCTGCGAAGGACTGGGACTCCGGGTTCCGGGCCGGTATGACGGCTCCTGCCGGTTTAACGGGACCTTCGGTGCTCCTTGCGGCCCCGGAGCCTCCGTGCGTGACGGTCTCGTCGGTACCGGGGTGTTTTAAAACTTATTTTGGGGACGTTCTCACAGTGTCAGCCGCACACAGCATAGCGGACATCCGTTCAGGCTCAACGGAAAGCAGGGGGCGGCGACACACCATCCGACCAATCAGCATTAGTGAAGCTAAGTTTGATGTGCGTGTAGACCAATGAGAGGAGAGAATATGTGCAGCCACGCCTTTTCCTGCGCTATTTCGTGCCATCGCAGGAGAAGCTTCCCGAGTTGTTGGTAAATAAAACATTTTACAAACAGAATAAAAGAGTATAATAGAAAACACTTTCACAAACTTTAATCTTATACATCTTAAAAAACACATTTTAATTGAATTTTTGATTTCATGTCATAATTTTCGAATGATACGAAGATGATTAATATAGGAATAAAATAATTTGGCCAAATGAAAATATTACCTTGAATATATTTTTTGTGTCTTCATTGAATTTACATAGATTAAACTGTATCACATTTTTATAAATGTATCGATTACGTGATCAGCTGATCACTCTTTTCTTTAAATAATAAAAGTTTCAGAGATTTGTATGTCCACCAATGAAGTTATGATTTGACATTGCCAGGAAACTTGAGGACAGGATGTGTCTTATGCTGAAACGTGGGCTATTACAGATCCACTTCAGTTCTGGTTCTAGATCGATGAGTCTGATTGGTTAAAATAAAGGCACTGATGGTTCACGATAGAGGAATGAGTCATTTGAAACTGTGACCCTTTTTATGAAAAAGTAGAACACCTTTGTTAATTACATTCAACCAATTTTCAGTCTGAATTATAAAACCGCAGATCCATGAAGATACTCAAATAAAGGAGCAAAAAATTATTTTTAAAATAATGGTCCAAAAGAACAACACCAGATTCATTTTGTATTTACACTACTTATTTCAAACCATTTATTTTACAATATAACATTCATGTGTCCTTATGGTCTATTTTTGGATTTATAGGTTCTCCACACAACTTCCTGTAGGAGTTTAAACCACATCGGGTGATATCAGAGGTAAACGTCCAATCAGAGAGGAGTGGGCTGGGCCTGTCTCAGTTGGTTGGCATCACCCTTTCCCAGTAGCCAGTAGGTCTTCATGCGACCTTTGCCCTTCATCTCGATCTCTCCTCTGAGCACCAGCTGGAAGCAGCTGAACTCCTGCAGGACCTGACGGGTCGCCTCCGACACGTGGATCTTCAGAGCTGCAGGACGCCACGTGATGACATCATCAGACAGCCAGGGGTTCAAAGTGTGTGAGTGTGTGTGTTTGTGTGTGTGTTACCCTCTCCGTTGGACTCCATACGAGATGCCGTGTTGACCGTGTCTCCAAAAAGACAGTACCTGGGCATCTTCAGACCGACCACACCTGCACAGACTGGACCTGCACACACCCCTTTACTAAGAAACGAACACACACACACACATACATACACACACACGCACACATACACACACACACACACACACATACACACACACACACACACTGACCGCTGTGGATGCCGATGCGTAGCGACAGCTGCTGATTGGCTCTGTGTCGGATCCTGAAGGTCTTGACGGCGTCCAGCAGGGTCAGCGACATGTGGGCCACTTCGCGGGCGTGGAGCTTCCCGTTCCTGACGGGCAGACCGGACACCACCATGTAGGCGTCACCGATGGTCTCCACCTGGGGGCAGCAGAGAGCTCGTCACCTTCAGGACCTGTTTAATCCACCCTGGACTGAATCAGTCAGGATGGAGGCAAACAGCTGGAGAAAGAAAGACCTCTACCTTGTAGACGTCAAAGTTGTCGATGATGGCGTCAAAGCAGGTGTAGAGGTCGTTCAGGAAGGTCACGACCTGGTAGTAAAGAAACCAGTCTAATACTGAACCGTAGGCAGAACCGTGTGCCAACTTTAACATGTAATGACAAGGTCCACCACTATGTGGTAATATTGTACCACAGAGTTCTTCCCACCTGTAGTGGCGTTGTGATGGGTTCTACCCACCTGTAGTGGTGTTCCGCTGGGTTCTACCCACCTGTAGTGGTGTTGTGATGGGTTCTACCCACCTGTAGTGGTGTTCTGCTGGGTTCTACCCACCTGTAGTGGTGTTCTACAGGGTTCTACCCACCTGTAGTGGTGTTCTACCCACCTGCAGTGGTGTTCTACAGGGTTCTACCCACCTGTAGTGGTGTTCTACAGGCTTCTACCCACCTGTAGTGGTGTACTCTCAGCAGACAGGGCCGTAAAGCCGACGATGTCACTGAAGTAAATCGTGACGGAGTCGAAAGCTTCAGCCTGAACTGTTTCTCCTCGTTTCAGCTGCTCTGCCACCGAACTGAAAAACACAGTTCAGACAGCAGCAATATTACTGCAGTATATTTACTGTTAGTATCTGTGTAGTAGGTTCTCTAGCAGACTTACTGTGGTAATATCTGGTACAGTAGGTTCTCTAGTCTACTTACTAGGGTAGTATGTGGTATAGTAGGTTCTCTCGTAGACTTAATGGGGTAGTATTTGTACAGTAGGTTCTCTAGTGGATTTACTGGGGTAGTATCTGGTACAGTAGGTTTACTAGTTTACTTACTAGGGTAATATGTGGTAGAGTAGGTTCTCTAGTCTATTTACTGGGGTAATATCTGGTACAGTAGATTCTCTAGTCTACTAACTGGTGTAGTAGCTGGTAAAGTAGGTTTTCTATCTACTTACTGGGGTAATATCTGGTACAGTAGATTCTCCGCCTTGCGTTTCTCCTCATGGTAGGCCTGTGTCCGTTCCTCCACCAGCTCCTCCAGGTTGTTGGTGTACTGCTCCATGCGGGACAGGAGGTTGTCCAGGATGTTGGACCCGTAGCCTCTGAACACAGAAACATTAAAGCTTAGTGGAGATGTTGGGAGCCCTTGGGGGCCCGGTCCCCCCAGCCACTCATCTGGACCCCCACCTGTGCTGCTTCCTCAGCATGACGCTGATGGTGCTGAAATCAGGCCGCTCGCTGGGCTCCTCGCTCCAGCAGCGCTGCATCAGGACCCCCAGTTCCTCGCTGTGGCTGTGGCAGCAGAGGGAGGGGCGGAGGGCAGAGGCCCCGCCCTGACACACAGCCTGGATGATCTCTGTGGGGGGGTTGTGTTAAAACGTACAGTTTAAATAAAGTTTTACTGACTAACTGGTACGGACCTTTGGGGGTCAGGGTCTGAGAGTCCAGGTAGAAGACCCCCCTCAGCCGCGCCACCTCCTGCAGGATGATCCCGAAGCTGTACACGTCCCCCTTCTGGGTCCCGCAGGGAGGGCCCCCGTCTGTCCTCAGCAGCTCAGGGGCCGTCCACAGCTTACCTGAATGAGACGGGACGGGTGTTACGACCCACACACACACACACCGCTCTGTGAATGTGTGTGTGTGTGTGTCCTACGGGCGTAGCAGGCGTGTGTGTCTTCGTGACCGCTGACGGTTCGGAGGCTCTGCAGGCCGTAGTCGGTGATTTTCAGCACGAAGCGACTGTCCACCACGCAGTTGGACGACTTCAGGTTGCCGTGGGAGACGATGACACTGTTGTGGAGGAACAACATGCCCTGATGGCACAAACAAACAAACAACAATAAGAATCATAGCAGTAACTCAGTCTGTAGTGTGTGTGTGTGTGTGTGTGTGTGTGTCCCACCCTGACAGGTGAGTTACCTTCACTATGTCAGTGATGAGAGAGTATCTGAACATCCAGTCCAGAGTGATGCTGTCGCTCTCCATCAGGTCCTGGAAGACACAAACTAGTCATACACACTATATATATTTTCTTAAATATATATTTAGACACAATGAGGTTAGCGGCTCCTGTTAGCCGCCAACACCAAGCTATAGGCTGCCATGTGATCTGGTGTTGCTAGGATACATTGCTGGGAATATAACTGTAACTCAAACATGTGAGGAACATCTGATGTATGGAAACAGCTGTTACTGTGTATGGGGGGGTTATAGATGGGGATGAGGGCTTGATGGGGGGTGAGAGGGAGGCCGGTGCTCAGGTTGATTCAGAGTGGGGTGGCGGGGTAAAGCGGTGGGCGTGGCTTACCTGCAGGCTGCCTCTGGGGCAGTACTCGGTGATGATGCACATGTTTGGAGGATCGATGCAGCTTCCGATGAAACGAGTCAGATGTTCGTTCTGGACGTCTCGCATCTGGAAGAGACAAGAAATCACTGTTAGCACGCGTTAACAGGTCTGTTAGCAGGTCTGTTAGCATGTGCTAGCAGGTCTGTTAGCAGGTCTGTTGGCTGGTTTAGAGTCCTTACATGCTTCAGCTCAAACAGAACATTCCTCGTCAGTTCAATTCGTTTCTTGTTGATGTACTTGATGGCTGCCAGGTTTCCCTGCAGGAGACAAAAACAACAGGATTACCCAACATGCATTACTCATGTTTTCATTCTTACAACACCACTCCAGCTCGTGTGTGTTGGGTGAAGTCAGACCTTGTAGTAACCAGTTTTGGTGTAAATCTGAAAGTTTCCCTCCATGGTCATCAGAGATCCACAGTGGGATTCTTTCTGCAGAGAACCAGAGGAACTCGTTCAGCGGTTTGTGGACAGACCTCAGAAGGTGGCTTCATTCATGACGTTACCAGAGACAAGGTGAGTCGGCTGCAGGCTCTCCTCAGGACTTTATCCATGTTGCTAATCTGAATGTCGTCCCAGGAAACCCTCCACAGCTGCGCCGCCAGCTCGCTCTCCAACTTCAACTTCCTGTTCGACAGACGATGTGTTGAAAAGCGCAGAGGGGAGAAAAGAGAGCAAAAGGTGAGGGAGAGGACAAACAAGAGAGAGATGAACGAGATGGAAATGGAGAAAGAGAAACAGGGAATCTGTGTTTGGAAGGGCAAAGGTCTAGAGGTCGAGGGTCTAGAATGACAGACCAGCAAAGCAACCGGTCACCGATGGTCCTGAAGATATCTCAACCACCTCAGAGGGTCATAATAATCAAAGAAGACTATCTAAACTGTAGGTGGAACGTTCAGGAACATCAGGAATCTACCAGGACCCAAGTGTCAGATGGGCACACCTTCCACGTTCTTACTCTGAAACCCTTCTGCTCAATCCTGGGGAATCCATCCATCCATTCATCCATCCATCCAACCATTTGTCCATCCATTCATCCATCTGTCCATCGTCCTGGTCAGGTTAGGGTATCTTCGGAATTCCAGAGCTCCGTCTTCCGGGAAACACTTCCCAGTTTCACCTGAAGTCTTCTCAGTCTACGAAAGAGTCTCATCAAACTCTGTATGTTGTGAAGCAGCAGCGGATCAGAACTCCCTCCGGACGTCCTGGTTTCCACGACGAGTTCAGTTGCTTTTAAAGTAGATTTACGACGTCCTACAGAAAAGATCTGAAGATACCCTGAGAGGAAATACTTCCCTAGTTACCCCGAGTAAATTAGTCTGTTTATCTAGTAGTGGCTCGCTGGAGCCGGTGGAATGTTTCCCTCTGACTCGACCCAACAGCCCCTTTAATTCAATCCAGTCTTGTTGTTGTAGAACCGGAATTTACGCGCCTGGTTTTGTAACAGCCTAATATTTCAATCTGATGCATCATGGGAAAGGGTGACAAGAGAAAGCAGCTACATTTGTCGGCCTGGCAGGCTCAGAACTGGGGTAGGACGGGTTGACCCGCAGTGACCCAACGCTGCCTGTAGGGGGACGGGGTCCTGCCTAGTCTCAAATAATAGCGATGAAGACAACCAATCGATGACAGAGGTACAAACTATCTTCAGCTGGAGGTGGGGGTCTGTCAGCGGAGGTCATGTGACCTCCCATGGATCCACAAACAGACAGGTTTTTTTTTCTCTCCAGCTTTATTGACATGAGCAGAAGAACGACAGACAACCAGCTAAAGTTGGGTACGTCAGTCCGTCTTTTCTGTGATGGATGATCGTTTGCAGTTTGGATAAACTGACCTTTAAATATGAGCCAATCAGATTTTAGCTGTTAATCATGACCACAACAGACGAGCCGTCAAATACAGAGAAGACAAGAGATGAAGGGAGGAAAAGAAAACAGAACAGTCTGAGCCTCGTTTATTCCTCTTCATCTACACGTCCATCTTTAATCGCTTCAACGTCGACCTCAGTGCGATCTCTCTATCGTATGAGAGGGAGAGAGAGAGAGAGAGAGAGAGAGAGAGAGAGAGAGAGAGAGGGAGGGAGAGAGAGAGGGAGAGAGAGAGAGAGAGAGATAATGACAGGAAACAGGAGTTGAAATAAAAACAAAAAGAGGAAGGGGGTGAGAGCTCAAACGACCACAGAGAGATTCTGTTCTGTAACATCTTGAAACAGAGGAGCGCTCCATTTCTGCACCTACACGCCTAGGGGGCGTGTCTGAGTTCAGGGGGCGTGTCTGAGTTCAGGGGGCGTGCCTTAATGCTTTGCACAAAGGAACGTTTTCCGGAATTTTTGGAAACTTTTATAAAACCCTGATGCAAAAACGAAACGACGTAAATTATCAATACTTTTGTTTGTCACTTTTAAGCCTTAAAGATTCAAACGTGTGTGTGTGTGTGTGTGTGTCTAACCTGTAGATGAAGACTGTCACAGTAACAATGATGATAAAGACGAAGCAGATCACTATGGCAACCATCTGATGCATTGTAACTGTACCTGGAAACGAGAGTTAACAGCAGTCACAAGGGACGTGTGTGTGTGTATGTGTGTGTGTGTGTGTGTGTGTGTGTGTGTGTGTGTGCGTGCACGCACGTGCAATACAGGCAGGATTGTCGTTCTTGAATCCACATTCTGGGATGTCTGGAGGCGGAGATCCACCTGGCCACTGGAAGCTCCGCCCATTCTGCATGACCAGCTGTTTTATGCTGCTGTTATACACACACACCACCTACACACACACACACACACACATTTCATTGATACTAAAGTGAATGTAAGCGCTTACATTTTGACCACTCAGCTGTGTGATGACATCACGGTGATGACATCACCATGGTGACATCATCAGCCACAGGAGTGTACCTGAAACTCTCCAGACTCCACGTCCGTCATGTCCCAAATGGCGAAGTCCGTCTGTCTGTCCCCGAACTCGTCCATCTCCAGAGGCCCCATCACTCCTGCAGCGACGTCACGTTTATCGTTTACATGTGTTTGTTTGTTTGTTCATGTTCATCAACATGTAGCTACGTGTTAGCGTGTTGTAGCCAAGAGCCAACATGTAGCTGTGAACATAACAGGGCACAGATGTTGTACTGTATAAAGAAGACAAAAATCACCATGGCAACCATCAGAAAACCATCCAACAGCTGACATCCATCCATGTCCCTTGATTAACCACTGTGTCCAGCCCGTGTGTGTGTGTGTGTGTGTGTGTGTGTGTGTGTGTGTGTGTGTGTGTGTGCAGTCCAATTTAATAATAGTGTTTTATCAGCTCCATCAACAGTCCTGTCGTCCTCTAACGTTGTGTCTCATCCCTCCATCATCTCCTCTGACATCATTCAGTTAATCCAATCAGCTGCTCAGAAAACCAGCAGGAGAACAAACAGAACAGAACAGAAAGAAAAGAACAGAACCTAAAAGAAAGAAAAGAACAGAACCTAAAAGAAAGAAAAGAACAGAACACAACCAAGAAGAACCGAATACAACACAACAGAATAGAAAAGGACAGAAAGAAAAGGACAGATCATAAAAGAAAGAAAAGAACCAACCACAACTGAAAAGAGAAGAACAGAACACTAATCAACAGAAAAAAGAACAGAAGAGAAAAAACAAAAAAGAACAGAAAACGGTTTTGTAAACAGTTAACGCTCAATAAAATATAGACAAACAAGACAACAAGTGTGCAGGGAGACGACACACAGGATTGATCCACCGGACCAGTATCAGTACAGTACCTGCTGCACGCCTGAGGCTGTGTGTACGTGTGTGTGTGTGTGTGTGTGTGTGTGTACGTGTGTGTGTGTGTACGTGTGTGTGTACGTGTGTGTGTACGTGTGTGTGTGTGTGTGTGTGTGTGTGTACGTCTGTGTACGCGTGTGTATGTGTGTATACGTGTGTGTATGTGTGTGTATGTGTGTGTACACGTGTGTGTGTGTGTGTGTGTGTGTACGTGTGTGTATGTGTGTGTACACGTGTGTATGTGTGTGTACACGTGTGTGTGTGTGTACACGTGTGTACGTGTGTGTACACGTGTGTGTACGTGTGTGTGTGAGAGTACATTTACCAGTGAACAGATGCGTACCAGTGTTCTCTGTATAAAGACGGCTGGTGCACCAGGGGGGGTAAATCACCACGGTAAAGCCCAGGATGCTGCGCAGCTAACCTGACCTGGACCAGCCATTTGGAAAATTATGTCATCATTTATTGGATATCAAGAAGCTTAACCTTAGAGCCAGTCCAGGTTGAGTTTAGTTAAACTTCAGAGAGTCCAGGTTGAGTTTAGTTCTATTTCAGTGAGTCTAGGTTTAGTTTAATTTAACTTCAGTGAGTATAATTTGAGTTTAGTTAAACTTCAGTGAGTGTAGTTTGAGTTTAGTTAAACTTCAGTGAGTGTAGTTTGAGTTTAGTTAAACTTCAGTGAGTCTAGTTTGAGTTTAGTTAAACTTCAGTGAGTCTAGTTTGAGTTTAGTTAAACTTCAGTGAGTCTAGTTTGTGTTTAGTTAAACTTCAGTGAGTCTAGTCTGAGTTTATTCTCAGGTGAAGCTTTGCTGTGTCAGCTTCTGCTATTTCTTTTTGGTGACTCATCATTCCTCTCTGACCTTTCACCCTGTCAGGAAGCAGAACCCGGGTTCCTGCCACAGGAAACCTTTTCCTATACAATGAGGGGTTGACACGCACACACACCTGGAACTGTAATTGATGATTGATTGATTGATTGATTGACATGAATATAAGGAACATCTGTCTATTCCCTGATTGGTTTTTCCAGACAAACTGATGATGGCGAAGGTTAAACAAACATCTGTGTGCAGTGGGCGGAGCTGTGATGTCACTGAGCTGCAGCAGGTCGTCAGTTTGAGCCCGTGACAAACGCTGCTGTCATGTGACCCGAGTGTTCTCAGGCGTGATGAACGGCGTTCATCCACACGCCACACGCCGTCTGTGTCGGGGGAGGCGGGGTGCGATCACATTAGTGGGTCGCCACCAGCTGAGCCCCCCCCTGTCACTGCTGGGACCCCACCCCCACTGGCATCACCAATGCCATTCGCGTCCACACGGATACCGATCGCTAACCTGATGTCACCTCCAGTTAAGCCCCTCCAACTCCGTTACTCATCACGGACGCCGCCGCTGATGGGCTGAGACACTTTTATGGTCAATAAAGCCAGACTCCAGCCCCCCCTGACGGACGGCCCCTGACCCAGATTGTTTTCCTTTCTTTGGGCTTGACACTCGGACCGGGGGGGTGTTTGTGGCTCCGCCCCCTCGCCACAGCTGTTCTTTGGGTTGGAAACAGAAATAAATCCTGCGCCGTGTTGAGGGACTGTTTTCCTGGAAATGTTTGCGGCAGCTTTGCGGACAGATGAGTGATGACTTCCTGTCTCTTCCTGTTCTGGACTGAAAACAATGACAAGGTTCAGATGGAGCAGGGTTACCTCCGTGCAGCGGCGCCGGGCGGCCAGCGAGGATTCTAGGCCCGACACGCCAGCCGCCACGGTCCAGGATCCTTCAGGACCGGGTCAGTCCAGGTCCAGAACACAACCTGTCACGGGGCCAGGGTAATCTGAGTACCAGGTGTACTCTGAGTACTAGGTATACTCTGAATACCAGGCATAATAATAATAATAATCCTTTATTGTTGTCCCACAGTGGGGAGTACCAGGGGTAATCTGAGTACCAGGGGTAATCTGAGTACCAGGGGTAATCTGAGTACCAGGGGTAATCTGAAGACTGGTTGTAATCTGAGTACCAGGTGCAGTTTAGTACCAGGTGTAACTGAGTACCAGATGTAATCTGAATACCAGATGTAATCTGAGTACCAGGTGTAATCTGAATACCCGGTGTAATCTGAGTACCAGGTGTAGTTTAAGTATTTTAGAAACGGACTACTTCCTGGTGTCATGAGAATGGACCTGATAGTCAGATCTTTTCTTCTTCTTCTTCCACACCTCAGGCTCCTCCCAGGTAGTTGAGCTCCAACCTGTTTTCTCTTTGGGCGTTTCTTTGTTGGCTCTGCTCCTGACTGTCCTACGCTCTGAAGGGTCAAAGGTCAAACCGAAGGCGTGAGCAGCAGTAACGTTTATAAATAAATCTTGCTTTTGTTTGTTTGTTTGTTTGTTTGTTGCAGAACATCTGATCTGACTTCACACGTGCTGGAACACGATGAGATGTTCTGAATGTCCTCCATCCGCTCCCCGAGTCTCCACCCACCAATCAGGAGCCTCTCTGCCCTGTGCGGTCGCCATGGCAACCAGAGTCTGAGACATACATGTTCTCCCAGCTGCAGGGAGTTAGCATGTTAGCGTAGCATCGCCGTGGACACGTGTACAGCTTGCTGGGAACACTGGGAACAGGAAGACAGGACGTCTGGGACTCAAACCACCAACCAGGACAGGAAAACCACATCGAGCTCTCTGATTGGCTGTCCAGACGAGACTCAAGTTCCCACCGCGACTTTAAATCAAATTACGTTGAGATGCTTGAGAAGCTTGTTAGCGATCAATAATCACATGGCTGCTGATTGGACGACCGATGCTGACATCATCCAGGTCAACGGATGTTTGTTTGTTTACACGTCAACATGCATCAGCGTTGACGGCATCGGTGAATATTTATGGGCACCGGAGGTCATGAGGTCAGACAGGAAGCATTTTTTAGACCGAGCCAATGACAGAAAACATTTTATTCTGTTTGGGTTCCCAGCTGCTTGTTTTTATCGGAATATTTTTGGTTGCCGTGGTTTTTCAGTGATGGATAACTGTTGACGGTTCTCAGCTGGCGCTGTGCTGTGATTGGCTGAAACCCCCCCGGGCGGCGCATTCCCACGTGAGTCCGGAATGTTTTCCCCCGCGGAATCGTGAGAATGGACGTGAACGTCTGTCCTCACCTGGGAAGGTCCGGCTCCACATCCTCCTGGTCACGGCGTCCCCCCGGGGCCTCCGGACCCCCCCGGGCCCCGGGCTCTGCTGACTCAGCGTCTCGTTCAGGGCCACGGCGTACATCATCACGCCGTCATGGAAACCCCCGGCAATCAGGTTGTACTGATGGAGACATGTCACGTTAGACCTCGCCTTCAAACCGAGCTCATTGGTACTGAGAAGTTATTGAACGTGATTGGTTGCTGGGGGGGTGTTCGTACCAGAGAATCGGTTATGGTGAAGTTGAACATCTTCTTGGCGTCCGTCTTCAGAGTTTCAACAAACTGATAATACTGTGGATTCTGAGGCTGCAGGTACGACAGCACCTTGACACTCTGACAGGTGGACAGACAGGTGGACAGACAGGTGGACAGACAGGTATCAGTAACTGACCCTTAAACTTTTCTTTGTGCTTTTTTTGAACGTTCTCTTCTCACCCTGAAGGCGTGTCGGGCGGCGGCGTCCTCCTGGTCTCCTCTGAACCACGGCCTGACGGGCCCTTGCGGACCCCGGGGCCCCTGCGGCCCCAGGCCCTCAGCAAAGAGATCAATGAAAAAGAAGACATACTCCTCCAACTGGACCCCCTCCGTCCAGAACTGGACCATCAGAGTCCTGAAGATGTCCCAGGAGCAGCACAGGTAGACCACTGCAGAAAGACCGACAACAATAATAATAACTAGTACCAAGGCAGTCACTGACTGCAACATCCCACGACACCCCGGAATTCAAAATTTTACCCTGACCTACTTGCATAGGTCAAAGACCAAAGCTTGTGCTCTGAACTACTTTCATCAATCAAAGCACTAGCTTTGATCTATGGTCTTACTCACACTGGCCTTCTCCCTCGTCTTTCAATCTTATCCGGTTCCTGAGTGTAAAAAAGTTGAAATTTGACCTTGCCCTAGTTTTCTCAAGGTCAAGGTCATCATCTCATTTTCATCCCCTATGCTGTCTGAGTCATGTGGTTTTTGTTTCATCTTTGTATCTACAACGGTTGCAAAGATATTTGGTGGACTAACGAACAAACGGACGAACAGACGATAACAATACATCAGCGATCCGAAGCGGGACGTAATGATAGTAACAATAACAATAGGTGGGTGGAGGTTTAAAGGAAAACTAAAGGAAGATAATCCTCTCAGTGGCCCTGACTATAAACACCCCCCCCCCACGCACACACACACAACCAGAAAGAACACAATGTTGACGTACTTACTATCATTACACTGTTGCCGATGGCAACAGTGAGCTTCAGTGAGCAGAAGACAACATTTCCATCAGTCTAACACTTTATTTTGAAATGACTCCTTCCTGCCGCATGCAGTCATTTTAGATTTAGTGTAGCTCCTCCCCCATCAGGTCATGTGACCCTGGAAGATCAGCTGGATTCTCATCAGGACCAGATGTTTCATGAGGGGTCGCTAACAAGAAGACAGTCGCTAAAGTCACACCCTTTAGCGACTGACTGTGAGCCAGAGGCACTATTATGGGATGTCACCACCAGTCACTATTAACCAGTCACGATCCACCAATCACCACCAACCAGTCACCATCAACCAATCACCATCAACCAATCACCATCAACCAGTCACCATCAACCAGTCACCATCAACCAGTCACCATCAACCAATCACCATCAACCAATCACTATCAACAAGTCACCATCAACCAATCACTATTAACAAGTCACCATCAACCAATCACCATCAACCAATCACCACCAACCAATCACCATCAACCAATCACTATCAACGAGTCACCATCAACCAATCACCATCAACGAGTCACCATCAACCAATCACCATCAACCAATCACTATCAACATGTCACCATCAACCAGTCACTATCAACCAATCACTAAACAGTCACCACCGACCAGTCACCATCAAGAAGGAAGGAAGGAAGGAACCTCTGCCGTTGTTGCGGATCTCCTGGACCACCAGCTTGTAGTTGATGTTGTTGGGCTCGATCATTTGGTCGCGGATGGTGATGTTGTGGTTTCCGAGCGCCGTGTACAACCCCTCCACGGCGAAGTAGCACGGCCGGTCGTCGTTGGCGTCCTTGTTATCGCTGAAGATGAGGAGGGTGTGCCTCTGCCAGCCAAACGTCTCCTGGATCTTCAAGCCGAACTCGCCCAGCTTTTTGTGGGTGGGGCCTGTGTTGGTGACCGCCCCGAAGGGCCCAAAGCCAATGGCACGGGCCCCAGCCGTCACCATGGGAACGTCCCAATGGGTGGTGAAGCGGGCGACAGGTGAGGAAGAGTAGTCGCAACCGGGGCCGATGAAGGCCCAGGGGTCGTGGGACAGCTTGAGGTCGACGGCCACCAGGGGCGCCATGGAGTCCGAGCAGAAGCCCTCCTGGTTCTCGGAGCTGCCGTGGACCAGCTGGAGCTTCAGGCCCGGCAGCAGAGAGGGGTCAGAGTTCACCCGTAGCACCGCCTGCTGAAGCGCCGGGGCCACGCGAGGCCACGCCCACGCGTAGTCGGTGTTCGTCAGGGGCAGGATGGCCGCCAGAGTCACCTCCTGAAGCGCCGACGTGGCGTTGTCAGCGCAGAGAGACGAGGCAGCCAATTGGATGAGGAGCAAGAGGAGGCGTGGCCACTGGGACCGCATCCTGATGAGTTAAACAGCCTGTCAGACGAACTGAAGGGAAAAACAACCATAAGAGAATGTTTGTAAAGGAAAATGATTAGAAATCATTAATCAATCAAAAAATAATATTATTGATGATCAATAAATGGCAGCAGCTGTGAAACGTGACTGAATGCGTCCCGTTCAGCTCAACACACACCGATGACGCCACAGCGACACATCTGTCACACAAATGTAATAGAAAACACACACATTAACACACACAGCGTGTGCTGGTGCCTTCACGGACACTCCGATAATCAGATAAGAGAGAATCATCCAGAACGCCTCGAGTGTTAATGTCCAGATCGACTCACACGTCAGACGTCTTGAATGCAACAGTAGAAAAAAAACAAAACCCGACCGTCCTGAACGCATCACACGGCTAACGGCTGAAGAAAAGGGAAAAAGAGGAATTTTTAAAAAATTAAAAGATTTATTTCATGATTTCATGAATCATGATGAAAATACCAATTTAGATGAAGTTTAGTTTGCTTGTTTGTACTTCAACGATGACATCAGATAAACAATAAAGCTTGTCATGTGACCAATATCCACCAACGCCTCGATAGGCCGGCATTCATCATGTGACTCAATGAAACCCGCTCCTAGTACCTGGATCTCTCTCATCTCATTCGCCATCAGTCTGATAGTTATTCCACAAAAACCAGTCTGGATCCAGATTACCACCCAGATCCAGATTCGATTCTGATGTGTTCTGGATCTGATGATGTCATCAAAACGGTTTATCCAATCACAGCAGGCGTTACCCAGGAAGTTAAACGATTCAATCCAGTAACTGTCATCTCGTAACGATGCTGTTGATGCTCTTCACATCCTGTCAGGAATTGGAATCTTCAAAAAGTATTTTAACATCCCATAATACTTCTCCAGCTAGCGGGGGCTAATGACGCGTTTGCTAAGCACCAACAGGAGGCTTCAGGAAACGTTTGGCAACAGAGAGGCTTCGAGTCTGAGCACCATTGTTCTCCAGCGCTCTTACGTAAGCGTCGTTACGAAATGTCCACACCACTCAGAAACCCTGAAGGAACGTCCAGCAGCTGGGTGTGGAACCTGAACGCACCGTCAGCGAGGGGAGAACACGGGAAGCTCCAGGGGTCGGAGGTCAGCGTGTCATCGGCGTGACCACCGACCAGAGTCGTCAGTTCTATCGCACGCAAAGCGTTCTATATTCCATCAGAGAACACATTCCTTCTTAGCTTGATTTAAACCAGTCGGAAGCTGTTATCTGGTTAGCTGCTAACTGTTAGCTGCTAACTGTTACCTGCTAACGTGCAAAAAACGTTCTTCTGGACACATTTTTCAAGTGTTATTCAAGACAAACACTCAACACTGAGATGAGCAGAAGTCTAGAAAACTAGATGACGACAGCATTGGAAGACCAGAAGAAGACTAGAAGACCAGAGAGAGACTAGAGTGATACTAGAAAACTACAAGAAAAGAAACTAGAAGAATTAAAACTAGCAAAATGAAAGGTTTTCAACCAGTTCATACAACAAATTTTAACAAACGAGTGTTAAAATTCATTGCATGAACTGGTTGAAAACATTTAATGTCAGAGTTGGTTGACAACGTGTTGTAATGAGAGGTGTTGTTGATTCTGGGAGATGGGAATTTCACAAGCCTACTGATTTCTACCCCTCAGCCCTTTTTTTCCCAGATGTTGTTGTAAATGTGATGAAGGTGTGAAGACTGTAAAAATATGTCAGAAAAAAATAAAAATAAAAAATCAATAAACAAATAAATAAATAAATAGAAGACTAACAGAAGACCAGAACACTAGAAGATGTCTAGAGGACATCTACAAGACAAGAAAACTAGAAGAAGACTAGAGGACTACAGGGAGACGAGCAAGAGACTAGAAGAAAACTAGGAGACTAGAACGAGACTAGAGAGAGACGAACAGGAAACTAGACAAAGACTAGGACACTAGAGCGAGACTAACAGAAGACTAGAAGTCTAAGAGACTAGACACAGACTACAGATAGACTAGAGACAGAATCTGTTCTTTACTAGAAGCTAGAGACAGGCAGACTAGATATAGACTAGAGACAAACTAGAGGCAGACTCTAGACAGACTAGAGGGAAATGTCTCTAGACAGACTTGAGGGAAACTAGAGACAGACAGACTAGATATAGAGCAGAAACAGACTAGAGACAGACTAGATGTAGACTACAGATCAGAGACAGACTACAGGGAAACTAAAGACAGACTAAAGACAGACCAGAGACAGACCAGAGACAGACTAGAGACAGACTAGATGTAGACTAGATCTGGACTAGTGACAAGACTAGAGACAGACTAGATGTAGACTAGATCTGGACTAGAGACAAGACTAGAGAAAGACTATATCTGGACTAGTGACAGACTAGAGACAGACTAGATGTAGACTAGATCTGGACTAGAGACAGACTAGAGACAGATTTGATCTTGGCTAGAGACAGACTAGAGATAGACTAGAGACAGACTAGAGACAGACCAAATGTAGACTCGTGACAGACTAGAGACAGAATAGATCTGGACTAGAGATAGACTAGAGACAGACTAAATGTAGACTAGAGACAGATTACAGACTAGAGACAGACTAAATGTAGACTAGAGACAGATTACAGACTAGAGACAGATTACTGACTAGAGACAGACTAGATGTAGACTAGAGACAGATTACAGACTAGAGACAGACTAGATGTAGACTAGAGACAGACTAGATGTAGACTAGAGACAGATTACTGACTAGAGACAGACTAGATGTAGACTAGAGACAGATTACCGACTAGAGACAGACTAGATGTAGACTAGAGACAGATTACAGACTAGAGACAGACTAGATGTAGACTAGAGACAGACTAGATGTAGACTAGAGACAGATTACCGACTAGAGACAGACTAGATGTAGACTAGAGACAGATTACAGACTAGAGACAGACTAGATGTAGACTAGAGACAGATTACAGACTAGAGACAGACGAGTCACAACCAGCTGAATCTTAACTTCCTGAAACAGAACCTCTAACTATGAGCAGAGATGACGTCAGAGTTCACGTGTGACAGATTTACTGACAACACAGACAGATGGAACTAATTGAACCTGATCACTAACAACCAGCCGATCAGTTATTGATCTGGAGCTGCTCCGTCAGAACCGTGATCACGTGACCAGAACGAACCCGTTCTTTACTTTGTTCTTTATTTACCTGCTCAGCTTTGGTTCGAAGAACAACAGAAGAAGAAGAAGAAGAAGGAGAAGAAGAAGATGATGATGATGATGATGATGATGATGATGATGATGATGATGATGATGATGATGATGATGATGTTTCCACAGTAACAACGACCGGAGAATAGAGCACACCTGGTTCTTTTCACGGTTCCCCGTCACACCGGAGGCGCCAGCCCCGCTGCAGTCGGTCGGTCCGTCCCGGTAGGTTTCCGCTTCACGACGGTCAGAAGAGACCCGCGTCCCGGTACGCGCTATAAGACAGGAGGGAGAGGAGGAGGAGGAAGAGGAGGGAAGCCGCGGGGGCACTCACGATAATGATAACGATGCGCGCGCACGCCTGTGTCCCTCCCGAGCGCGCGCAGTGTTTGATAGGCCGGTGAGGATTGAACTTAAACTGGTCAGAATCTTTTCGTTTGATTATTGGCTGATTATGGATCAGATGTCTCCTCTTCCAAACTTTCCTTGTGTTTGATCGGCAGTCAAGGACGTCCACGTTCCACAGAGGCGCCCCCTGCTGGCCCACGGCCCGCATCGACCCAATGCCCACCGCACCCCACGTCAATTCTGGCCCTGGTGTTCGTCCGTCCGTTCGTTAGTCCACCAAATATTCTTACAACTGTTGCAGATAGAAAGATGAAACAAAAAGCACATGACTCAGACAGCAAAGGGGATGAAATGAGATGACGACCTTGACTTTGAGAAAACTAGGTCAAGGTCAAATTTCAACTTTTGGACATTTTTTGCACGTATCTCAGGAACCTGATGAGATAGAAAGACGAAACAAAAGGCGTTATATTCAGGGAGGCAAGGGGATGAAAATTAGATCACAACCTTGATCTTGAAAAACTAGGTCAAGGTCAAATTTTCACTTTTATATCTTTAATACACATCTCTGAAACCTGATGAGATATAAAAACACAAAACAAAAAGCAACATTTTTAGGAAGCCAGACGCACAAAAATGTGATGATGAGAACGGGGTCAATGTCAAAATACCACTTTCGTATCTTTTAGGGTGTAGGTTGTCCTGAGTCTGTCTGCTGCAGTATACCTCTAGCAGTGGTCAAATTACAAACATGAAAGGAAAAGCCAAATACTCGATAGTACTATATATAATTCATTGTTGCCACCATTATGAAAGTAAGTCAGGGTAAAAATTGTAATTCAGGGGTGTTACGGGATGTTGCAGTCTCTGATTCCCTTGTTATTTAATTCTAAACATTTTGTGTGTGAGATCTAGATAGATACATAGATCGATAGATAAATAGACGCTAATATTTCACTCTGAAACTATCAGCTCTTGTTCCTTGTGTGCTTCCTTTGACGTGGTTGACTGTTTCACAGCTGATCTTTTATAAAAAGGTTTGAACTCAGTCACTAAATCAAGTCAAATGTTTCCTGAACAGCATTAATCAGTTCCCATCAGGAGTTAGACTGATGTTTACTCATGTTGGTAGTGAATTCTGTCCCAGCAGGGGGCGCCCCCTGCTGGTTCACGGCCGCCACCGCACTTCAGGTGAATTCTACTGTATTTGTGGTCATTTAAGTTTTTTTTATTTCTTTTATTTTATATGCTGATTATAATCCCCGCAGGGAAATTAGTAGTATACTCTAGTTAGTTCAAATCAAGTCATGCATATATACAGTATATGTGTGTACTCTTTGCTTTAGGGAGATCTGGCCCAGAGGAATTCCAGTCATCCCTTTTAACCACGTTAGACTGAGTTTGTAGACCCGCTTGGTCACAAAACACTGAAGAACTTTGTGGAAGTCCATTCAAATGTGACCAGATCATCACAATGCTGAAAAAAACATATTAAACATGTTCTACATCCGCGTCTTCAAGTCCAACAACATTTCACCGTCAGAACACTGGTCTACAGGTGGAGGGCTTCAAACTGTGTACCGACCCAATGCAAAGTGACTCCTCTGAGCTGCAGTACCCAGAATGTCCAGCAGGGGTCCAGAGCACAGGTAAAAACAAAAGGGCTTTATACTGGTGAAAATCACTAAAACACCAGACTTAATTTGTGACTTTGTTACAGTTTCAAAGGAGGAATGAACTGAGACACTAAACGCAGTTCTGCTGAGTCACGAGTGACGTCATGATCAGGCTAAATGCCCATTGGCTCAGAAAGACTACGAAGCCCACTCGTGTTTGTGTTTTGTCCTCACATCACTCTTGATGGTCGGACTGGAAGCTTCATCAGAGACACTTGTCGGCTGGTCACCATGACAATTTTGGTTCTAGCTCTTCTCCTGGGAACAGGTGTACCTGGTGTGGCGGCAGGTGAGGTCACACGATTTCAAGCAGCTCGATGGGAAAAGAGAAAACATTTGTTGTCTTTCTAGCCAAACGTTTTTTCCTTACATGTAAGGACTCAAGAAATGTTGACACATGAACGACCGGCTATCTGAAATCTGACGAGGAAATCCTGTGTGAGCAGCTCGATAGTTTCCTGTCAAGTTCCATTTTATACAGAAAGTCACTGCTGAATTGTTGCTAACCAGAGTCGAGTTGATGGACAGGTTTATTCATAGCTATCAAATGTCCTGATCTGTTTGCATCAGGGTCACCACAAACCTCCGAAGTATTGATAAATGTCAGCCTCCAGGATCCAGCATGGGACCGATGGCAGTGCTGGTTCCAGGGCAGGTTTGTTCCAGGGCAGGTTTGTTCCTGGACTGGTTTGTTCCAGGGCAGGTTTGTTCCTGGACAGATTGACTGAACAACAGACGTTTTCAGGACCACTTTAGTGGAGTGGACTTCTTTTTGTCTCAGGAGAGAAAATCAAATATTTCAGTGGTTTAGAAAACACTAATTAAAACTTTGCTTTTTCTTTCAGCGACTCACTCTCTGAAGTATCTTTACACTGTATCTTCTGGAGTCCCAAACATCCCAGAGTTTGTGGTTGTTGGGTTGATTGATGACGTTCAGATTGTTGGATATGACAGTAACACCAAAAGATTAGAACCCAAACAGAACTGGATGGAGAAAGTCACAGCAGATGTTCCCGATTACTGGAACCAACAGACAAGGACATTTGTGCTTGAACAAGAGATGTTCAAAGTCGATATTAACTTTTTGAAGAAACGTCTCAAGCAATCTGAAGGTTTGTTTATGATTCTACTAATCACATGTTGTTTATGTTTTGTTCACCAATGTTCATCTGTCCAGCCCATAATAACCAGCAGAAACCACTGAGAATGGATGTCCTCTTGACATCCCGTCCCATCGGTCGGTCCATCAGAACTCCTCTACAGGAAGCTGTTACTCCAACACGTTGACAGCACGCCGCTGCTGGAAGAACATCACTGCTGGGTTCTGGGGCGTCCAATGAGGAGCAAGTAGAGGAGTGGACTGAGATGTCCTTCTGATTCACTGGAGTCTCTCTCTCTCTCTGTCAGGTTTCCATATTGTCCAGAGGACTTATGGTTGTGAGTGGGACGATGAGACTGGAGAGGTTACTGGTTTTCATTGGTATGGTCATAATGGAGAAGACTTCCTGATCCTAGACCTGAAAACAGAGACGTGGATCGCTCCCAGACCTGAGGCTGTCGTCACCAAACACAAATGGGATCAAAACAAAGATATGACGAAATACTGGAAGCATTACCTCACCCAGCAGTGTCCTGAGTGGGGGAGGAAGTTTTGGGAGTATGGGAAGAGCTTTCTGCTGAGAACAGGTAGGATCACATGACCTGATGGTGTTTCAAACCAACAACTTTCATGTTTCTATTGTGTTTGTGACCAATTGTAGTCTGTTACGTTCTTGTGTTTTTTACTGTCTTATCTGCCTACCAGCCATCTTCTCCCCCCGTCACCATGGGTAGCTAGCCTGTGGTGGTCTCATTGGGGTCTATTCCCTCCTGTCAGCTGTCTTTCCATGTCCTTGGAAGGTTCCACAGCAGCCACAACGACCTTCATGTTTCTCTTGTGTTTGTGACCAACAGTGAACTTCTCTCATCTCTCCTTCAGTCTGATTCTCCTCTGTTGCCTCAGTGTGTGTCTCTTGTGTGTGTGTCTTACTGAAACTCCTGCTAAGGAACATCTAAAGTGTCTTTGTGCTCCTCCTCCAGAGCTCCCCTCAGTGTTCCTCCTCCAGAAGACCCCCTCCTCTCCAGTCAGCTGCTTCGCTACAGGTTTCTACCCGAAGGCAGCCGCACTCTTCTGGAGGAGAGATGAGGAGGAGCTTTATGAGGAGGTGGACCACGGAGAGATCCTCCCCAACCATGATGGAACCTTCCAGATGAGAGTTGACCTGAACGTTTCATCGGTGGCCCCTGAAGACTGGAGGAGGTACGACTGTGTGTTCCAGCTTCAGGGTGTGGAGGACGACTTGGTCACCAGACTGGACAAAGGAAAGATCCGGACCAACTGGGGTAAAACAGGGAACCCCTTCAGTTCCGTAGGTATGTTGTGACATCAAACGTGGTGACATCAGAAGTGTCTTGTCCATATGCTGGACTGTTGTTCTTGGAATATGGATGTTCTTCTCTGACTTGCTTCTTCTGTGCAGGTTGTGACTTGTTATTTTCTTCTCTCCAGACGAACCCACCGATGTCACCGCCACCACCATCATCATCATCTTCATCGCTGCAACGGTTCTTGCTTTCGTCCTCATGGTTGCCGTTGAAGTCAAGCCTTCCAGACAGAGGACAGGTGAGGGTCCAAACAGAACCTGCCTCCTGTGTTCACACCACAGGAGTTGCTGTCAGGCTCCGAGGCCCAGAGCCATGACGACCAGCCCGTTCTGATGGAGCCCACTTGTGTCAGACAGAGTGTGTCACTGGTATTACTGGTCTTTGTTTCTCAGCTCAACGTCGTCCACTTCCTGAGGACAGGCCAGAGCTCCCCAAGAGACTAAAGATGGGGGATGCCATTCAACCGGAGGTCTCCACGACAACCACAGGGTGAACCTAGTGAGTGTCTTCATATGGGACATGAACACTGGGGGTCACACAGCTGTTTGAAACGATGTGCTCAGTGGTGTCCCTCGTGTCTCTGCAGGGTTTTGGCTTCACGTTGCTCCGGGATCAGGAGTGATGTCACCACATGGTCCTGTTGGAACTGGGGGTCCACTGGTCCTCCATACTTAAATGGCATCATTAAAATATTGATTTATTTTAATTCACATTTTTCTCCCCAGACATAAATAGTAAATTTCAAACGGAATCATCACATCTGTCTTCAAACCACATCCACCATCATCACAGTTCAACACCAACGTTCCCCTCATCCTATTGGTCTTCCTAGGGTCAGGTGACCTGGCGCTACCTTGACATGAGATATGTGACAACCGCTAGCGCATCTCTACTGTCTATCTTGCTTTTCTGCTCATCGCTGCATTACTTATATTTAGTATAGTTTCCACAAGTCTCTTTTGGAAAAAACAAATGTATTTTAAAACACATGTAACTACTCCGTAATGTTAAATAAATGAATTTATTACTTATCAAGTTACAAACATTACACTCGTTTGCTTGTTGTAACATAAATCCTTTTGTCAGGTTATTAAACTCTCAGAACTCCATCAATCAAGGATCAAACTATCAATGAATAAAGGAAAATAACATCAGACACAAGATATTAACTTTGTTCAAAACCTTTTTTGTCAAAGTTAAAACAGGCTTAATTACTGCATTGTGGGAAATGTAGTACTGATCAAAGCACACTTTTGACCTGTTTATTTTTAGGCACTCTGTCCTTTTATGCTCTCACGGGCCACATTTGGCCCCCGGGCCTCGAGTTTGACACATGTGATCTACACACCATGAATATTCTCAGTTCTCTCATTAGTCAGACTCCATGACCCTTGACCTCCAGATTCAACACAGATCGGCCAGTAGTAAAACCAAAACACTGTTGCGCCACCTAGTGGTGGGAGGACCGAAGAGTTACTTCAATCTTCCCGTTGGACATAATCATGAATCAAAATGTTGATTCTTTCAAAGTTTATGGAACAGTTTAATATCTGATTGTGATCATGTGACCGTGATAAAACCACCATTGAACAAACACAACCGTCACACCTTCAGTGTCATTAATAACACAGAATAAATCGGATGAGTCGCCACCCGCTCAGAGTCTGTGGTTCGAGGTAGAAACGTAACATTACATCTCATGTGCTTTATCCAGTCCAGTTAATGTTACCACCCAGCCTTTAGGGGCGGGCACAACTGCAGTCCCGTGGTCACATGACCAGAAAGTCCTGCTGGGACTGAATCCCTTCCTCCACCGCTGGAGATGTTTCCTCTAATTCAGCTTCATGTGGGGGGGCTGGGTCTCGGCGGGGGGACCTGGTGTCTCCGTGTGGCCGGTCCTCAGGTGCTGGACCAGATACTCCCTCCTGGTGAAGGTCCTCCAGCAGAGCCCACAGCTGTGGGGTCTGTCCCCGCTGTGGATCTGCAGGTGTCTCTCCAGACTCTCCTTCCTGCTGAAGTCCCGGCTGCAGAACCCACAGCTGTAGGGCTTTTCTCCGGTGTGGACCCGCCGGTGGATCTCCATCCTTTTGATGGAGCTGCACTTCTTCCCACACACGTCGCAGGTGCTGCCCAGCTCCTTGTGGGACCTCAGGTGGTCCCTCAGGCTCTCGGTGGACTCCAGGTAATCCCCGCAGGCCCCACACCAGCTGTCGGGCTCCTTGCAGTGGTTTTCGGCGTGTCGGACCAGAATCCCCAGCGTGGAGAAAGAAGCGTCGCAGATTCTGCAGTTAAAGGACTTGGCTGGAGTCTGGAACGGCGCCCACTTCCTGTGGCGACTGCAGGACATCTGGTCCTGGTCTGGAGACGTGTACCGCCGGATGTGTTTGCTCAGGGTTTTCTTGGAGCTGAACTCTCGTCCACAGCTGACACAGACCAGGAGGTCCTGGACCGGAGGAGGCAGAGCCTCCGGTCTGACCCCCATCTGGAGACCTGGTTCTTGTAGACTGTCTGACTCTGGTTGGGGGACAAGGTCCACGCTGTGGTCCGGGTGGAAAAGCCCCTCGTCCCTGTGGAAATGGATCTGATTGGACGAATGACTGCCATCCTCCTCGTAGCTCTCCATCAGCCAATCAGGAATGTGTGTGAGCTTGTCGACCGTCTCCTCTGGTCCTGAAACTCCACCCTCTTCCTGTTTGACATGCAGACTGGAGGACCGCCCCTGGCTCTGCTGCTCTTCTTCTGTGGTTTTGATCTGTAGAACAGCTGGAGGATAAAACGCCGACATTGGACATTGACAGGATGGATGTAAATAGTTGATTGGTTACTGGTAGCATTTAGCAGCTAGCAGAAGTTAGCCACAGTTAGCAGCTAACTAAAAGCAGTAAATTGATTTTGACTGTTTACTGACCGTCTAGCGGGGAACTGCTCTCCGATGCGGCCTCCCGCATCAGGTAACCGCCCATTTCCTCTTTCACAAACAGCACTTCCTCTTTGTCAACAGATTGTTTAGGCACCGCCTCTTCATCACAGCTCTGGTTTTCACTGGATGAAGGACTCTGGTGTTGTTCCGAGCTCTCTCTCAGCCAATCAGGACTCTGTGGTATCAGCGTGTCAGCCCCTTCTGCTTGAGAAGCTCCACCTTCTTCCTGTTTAAAGCTGGGTTTGAAGCGCTTCCTCACCTGCTGCTCTTCTTCTGTGGTGGAACTCTGGACAACTGAGAGAAAAAGAAAAACATCTTCTAAACAAAAGAGACTAGGAATGATGTCATGTGACCATGTGACCGTTAGCGGGTACGCTGGCTAGCCGTTAGCTACCAGAGTCCAGCAGCGTTTAGCTAACAGGTCATTTAGCTAACTGTTTAAAAGAGGTAACGCTAACAGTTGGGATCAAAAATATTCCAACTCCAACCATATGTTTATTGATCAAATCTATTACTGATTTGCTGTTAACCACATCAAACATTAACAGTTTCAATCGATAAATCATATTAAAGATAGCTGATTAAATCTAAATAAACCTGAGTTATAAACAAGTAAACACAGATCAAAAACATCAGATCATGTGACTCACGTGAACCAGAGTATATTAACAAATATATTAAGATATATTTGTATGTTAAATAAAGATGCTAATGCTAATAATGCTAAGTGCTGTGTGCCGCCCCGCCCTCCAGGTTAACTGTTGTTTGTCGGGAGTTTTAAACACCTGAAGGCGGCGGAAATGAACCCGTGACCCGGATCCGTCCAATCGGGTTCTTTGTTCACTCACAGGTTCGTCTGTCCTCCGGTCGACCAGCCGCCACCAGGAGTCTCTCCTTCCGGTCGATCTCTTCCTTTAACCGGCAGACCTCTCCGTCATAGTCCGCGATTATTCTGGCGAACCGCCGGAAAATGTCGTCGGTGGCGGCGGAGAGCCGCTGGTCCACGAACAGCCGCAGCGAGTCGAGCTTCATCGCGTCTCTACCGACGGAAACAACCCGGAGCTCAGGAGGCGGAAGCGGAAGCTGATGGGTGGAGCCAACACCAGAGCGGAAACGAATTCGATACAACTAGACTTCACAATAAAAGCACCGTTAGAGCGGACAGATGATTTTTTTAAATAGTATTACCTGTGATATAACATGAGTATATGGAAAAATGAAAGCATTGCATTCACTATAGCGCTCACAAATCTATCTCTTGATGTGTTCGTTGTCTTTCATTGCTGGAATAAAAACTATAAACTACTGGGGATTTATATACATTTGTCAACTCTAATGCTAATCTCAGATTATAACACATTTTTAAGGGTAAATTAACATTTCAGTGGCGCACAAATCTGAAAGGTGATCGTAAAAGTCAAGACAGGAAAGTTGTTTTTAATAGTTATTTTATTTTGAAAGTTAAGACACAAACATCAAGCAGAAACAGTACTGAATGTTAGCTAATGTGATAGTGAGGATAAGTGTTTAATAACCTTTATTAACACTCTGGTCAACATATCTTTGGTTTTTTCGTCTTTATTTGCGTGAATGCTACAGCTGAGCGCAGTCCTGACTTCTGATTGGTTGTTGGATGGCCTGGACGTCCAGGTGGACTTTCATGTGGAGGTCTCGAGAGCGTTTTTCCTGGTAACTCTTCCCACACACTTGGCAGCTGTGGGGTTTTTCTCCGCTGTGCGTCAGCAGGTGTTTCTTCAGGTCGTTCTTGATGACGAAGGCCTTCCAGCAGAGGTGGCAGCCGAACGCTCGCTCCTTCCTGTGGAAGCGGAGGTGGGTCTCCAGGTATCCTTTGGTGCTGAAGCTCTTGCTGCACAAGCTACAGCTGAACGGTTTCTCCCCAGTGTGGGTCAGCCGGTGGGAGTTCAGCCCCCCCACCTGCCTGAAGGCTTTCCCGCAGACGCGACACTGGAAAGGTTTCTCGCCGGTGTGGATCCTCTTGTGGACCTCCAGAATGTGGACTGACGCCAAGCTTTTCCCGCAAGTCTCGCAGGAGATCCGTGGCACCGGTTTGTCTCCGGTGTGGTTCTTGATGTGTGCTGTTAGGGCGCCGTTATCGACAAATGTTTTCCCGCAGAACTCGCAGATGTAGGGTCGCTCGCCGCTGTGGATCCTCCGGTGGCGGCGCAGGGCGCCGGGCCGCGGGAAGGCTTTGCCGCAGACGTGGCAGGAGTACGGTTTGACGCCGGTGTGGCTCCGCATGTGAGTCTCCACGTTCTGGTAGGTTTTGCCGCAAACGTGGCAGATTTGACCGGCGACTCCGTGAGCCTGCACGTGTTCCGTTAGCGTCCCCGCAGGTGAATGTTCACCGCAGATCCCACAGACGGACTCGGCGGCGTGACTCTGAGCGTGTTTCCTCAAACCGCCTTCGCTCCGAAAAGACTCCTTGCAGACTTTACAGCAGTGACTCGTCTGAATCGGCGCTTTCTCCTCCCGCGGGTCCTCGCCTCCCCTCGTCTCCCAGCAGTGACTCCTGCTGTGACTCCTCAGGGCGCCGCTCTCCACGAACGTCTTCCCGCAGTGCCGACAGACGAACGCTCGCCGGCCGCCGTGGATCTTCTGGTGTCGTCTCAGTGCTCCGGGGCGGGGGAAGCGCTTGTTGCAGACGCCGCAGCGGAACGGTTTGACCCCCGTGTGGGTTCGCATGTGAGTCTCCAGGTCCTGGAGGGTCTTCCCACAAATCTCACACGCCCCGGTGCTGCTGACGGCTCCTCTGTGAGGCTTGAGCTCCGGGCTGCTGGAGTGGGTTTCCACGTGTTTCATCAGGTTCCCTTTGTGACGGAAACTTTTCCCACAGCTGAGACAAGAGAACGTCTCTGAGCGACGTCCTCCATCTGCCTCCTGCGTTTTTTTAACGCTAGAAGAGTCGACACCCCCCCTCCGGTTGTCATCACTGTCCGCTCGAGGGGCCTTTGAGGAGGCGGAGCTACGTGGCAGCAGGGAGGGCGTTTCATCAGCGCTGGTTGACCCGATGGGGTCTGGAATATGAAATAATAATTAGTTCCCACTGAGCTTCAGATAACATCTTGTTTAAAACTGTCAACACGGTGAAAATCTTCTGCTGAAGCAGCCTGAACTCCAGGAAGCCCAGAGGTCAGAGGTCAGGTAGCCCAGGGTTCTAATTTGAATATTCCACACCTTAAACCCAAGCAGCCAATCAGAATCCAGGAATTGTACTGCTACTCTCTACATTATTTTTCCTTTGGCTAAAAAATTATTTCTACACACACACATACACACACACACACATAAATATATATATATATAAACATACTGTATATACATATCAAATCAATAAATGTATATTTGTTTTAGATTTTTATTTAAAGTATTTTCCGTACTATAAAATGCACTGCATTATAAAGCGCACCTTCAATGAATGGCCTATTTAAAAAATTTTTTTCATATATAAGGCACTGGATTATAAACCGCATTTGAAAACTCATCTTCAATAAATGGTGTATTTTAAATTTTTTATCTTATATAAGGCACATTGCATTACAAGAAATTGAGAAAATTAAAGGCTTTTAGGTGCGCCTTATAGTGCGGAAAATACTGTATATATTTACATATTTTTTATACAATAGTAACTAATAATTTTAATATAAAGATATAGAATATAAAATATTTTATATGAATAAAATCAAAAAAATATTCGTTATCATTATACATAAATATCTAGAATTAAATTTAAAAAAAAAATCATATTTCTAGAAATATTATTTCCTTATTTGTGTGGAACCCTCCTCCGGAAGTGTGTGATCTGGCCTCTGATTGGCCAATGATGGACCATCCCCGCCCTCACCTGTCCGGTCCAGGCGGACCACCGGGCTCAGCACCGCGTCCAGCAGCCGGTACTGCCGCTCCAGCTGCCGCCGGTACTCCCTCACATGCCGCTCCAGCAACCCGACGATCCGCTCCGTCGCCTCGGCCAGTCGCTCCGTCAGCAGCCGGCGGCTGCCGGAGCCCCCGCCCTGCTGCTCCAGAAGCCCCAGGAGCTCCTCCCCGACCCGGGTCAGCAGCTCCAGCACCGCTCCCGTCAGGGCCCGGAGCCCGCAGCCCGGTCCGGGTTCGGTCAGAGACATCAGAGCCCCGGAGCAGCCGGAAGGAAAACAACAGCCTCTTCCGGGTCACATGAGGAGGCGGAGCTAGTCTACCCCCTGCTGGACCGGAAATGACATCACAATTAAACCGGACGAACGTATTTACTTTATAAGAAACACACTTTATTGATCCCCACTGGGAAATTTTGTTTTATACATTATTTAATTTTATTTATTTGCTTTATTCACTTCTGCATCATCTAGAAAACTATTCAGGATTCTGGATCTTTTAAATTTCTAATCGAATAAATAAACTTCAGAAGCTCCGTGAGCTGAAATTATTATTTCAGATGAAGTGATTTTGTAAGAGTCAAACATTTTTTTCGGGGCTATTATAGATTTATAAAAGATTATAGAGATTATAAAAGAAGGTTTTATCTCATTCACAGCAGAGACTCATGGGTAACGTAGTTTAGAGAGCCAAAAGAAACTTCATCTTAAATCTAACAATATTTACAATATTTACAATATTACAAACAGGAAGATGAGAACAAGATCTTTATTTCATCGTAGTGATCATATTGATCACTTTGTCCTCATCTGTTTTATTTAAAGAAGAAAAAGAATTATAGAATTATTAGGTAGTGAGGTGATCATCGGAAACCAACTAGATACCAGCCAGATGGACAAATCTTCTCCATACTTGTTTTATTTTGTAAATGACACCAAACACGTCAGTAGAACATCGAGCAGTTTCTATGCTTCTGTCCTCCGTACCCATAAGACCTTTAGCCAACAGTTTAACAAGCTTCAAGTCATTTAAGCCCCTCCCCTTTCCTCCATGTTGCAGATTTGGCGAGAAGCGTCCGACATTCAAGACTCCATGAGTTCTCTGTCCAGACACTCGGAGTGTGACGTCTAACACACTAAAAACCTGCCCAACACACACGAGAACCTGGAGGAGGAGGAGTCCTGCGAGGGTAGAAGGCTAGCTCTTCAGCTAGGAAGCTAGCTATCTTGATTGGTGAAGTTACCCGCCATGGTATCAAACAGAGATTGTGATCAGACGTACACTTTAGCTGATAACAATTTAGTTACCTTGATAATAATTTACCTCTTTGTGGTAATAAGCTAACTAGCCTGTTTAGCAACAGGCTAGCCTTGTTGGAAACGTGCATCCAGAGCAGATTTTCATTCCATTCGAACTTTTTTTCCACAAGTAGCTTTACTGCTGCTCGCTCCAGACAGGAAGTCTGTTCGGGTTCGATCCAGAAACAAACTTTCCTGAAGGTGTTCGACATTTATGGGTCAGAACCGTCACTGAATCCTGTTGTCCAATGATTCTGACAGTTTGATATTTGGTTAACATTTCAGTCGGGCTAACTCAGAGCTGTTAGCTGAAGTTTATTTGAGTCAGCAGTGATGTTAGCTTGTTAGCCTCCCAGGCTAACACATGCACCACCGCCAGGACGTCTGGCGCCTTCACAGCTGAATCAAACCTGGATATAAAGAGTCGGTCCTCGGCTGCTCGGGGGTCTGATCCGGCTCCGGGGCCATGCCCCCCGCCACGTGGACCTTCAGGTGTCCGTTCAGGGACCGCTTGGCCTGGAAGCTCTTCCCGCAGACGATGCAGCTGTACGGCTTCTCCCCGGTGTGGATCAGGATGTGTCTCTTCAGGTCCACGTCCTGCATGAAGCCCTTCCCACACACCTGGCACAGGAAGCGGCGCTCCTTGTTGTGGAAGCGGACGTGCGTGTACAGCGTCTGCTTCTGGGTGAAGCCCTTCCCACAGAGGTTGCAGGAGAACGCCTTCTCGCCGGTGTGGATCTTCAGGTGCGTCTTCAGGTTCCCGCTCTGGTTGAAGGCCTTCCCACAGAAGCTGCAGGTGTACGGTTTCTCTCCGGTGTGGATCCTCAGGTGCATCTCCAGCGCCGCCTGAGCCGGGAAGCCCTTCCCGCACACGTGACACGTGTTTCCGATCTCGCGGTGGGAGTGCAGATGGGCGGCGAGGCTGGCGGCGGACTCGTACTGGTACCCGCAGAGCCCGCAGGAGCAGTCGGCGTCCTGGAGGTGCGTCTCGGCGTGTTTGATCAAGGCGGTCCTCCTGTCGAAGGCGTCGCCGCACACCTTGCAGCGGTACGACGGGACCAGCTTGCGGCGCTTCTTGGGCTTGTCATCCTTCTGATGCGTGGCCAGGTGGCGCTGGAGGCTGCGCCGCTTCCTGAACTGCAGGCTGCAGACGCTGCAGGTGTGCAGGTCGCCCTCGCCGTGCTCCTGCTCGTGTCGCTCCAGAGACAGCGAGTGACAGAAGGAGCGGCTGCACTCTTTACACTTGAAGGGTTTCTCTGCAGCGTGGACGCGGGCGTGCGAGCTCAGGTTGCCCTTCTGGCTGAACTTCTTGCCGCAGACGTCGCAGCTGTACGGTTTCTCCCCGGTGTGGAGCCTCACATGGAGCTCCTGCGCCAGGATGGAGCGGAAGGTTTTCCCGCAGAAGGAGCAGGTTTTGCTCTTGTCCCGGTGCGTCTGCAGGTGCGCCGTCAGTTCGTTCGCCGACTCCAAACGCTCCCCGCAGAAGCCGCAGCGACACCCCGGGTCGCCGGCGCACACCCGGAGGACGTGCTGCAGCAGGAAGCCTTTGCCCTGCAGGGAGCGGCCGCAAACGTGGCACAGGAAGCTCCGGGCCGGACCGGATCGCTTCCGCCTGCCCCCCACCAGCGGCGGAGGTCCCCCCTTCTTCTTCCTTTGAGGTCTGGCGGGCCGGATCTCCTCCCTCCAGTCGCTGTCGGGATCGTCTTCACTGTGGGCGGCCGAGCTGTTGGGGGAGGCGGGTGGAAGGGAGTCGGGTGAAGGGGAGGGAACGCAGCCGTCAGCGCCTTCGGCCTGTGATTGGTTCCAGTCCAGAGCGTCGACCGGAGGAGGCGGGAGGTCGGTGCGGACCTGCAGGGAGTCTGAAGAGACAGAAGACGACATGAATGAACGGAGCGTTAGTTAGAAGGTGAGAAGAATCAGAAAGGATGTTTCCAAGAGGAGGAGAAGAAATAAATCAACTTTATTAATACCCCAGAGGGGAAAATACCAATCTGAACCCATCTTTAAGGTTTGGTGTCAAACCCGAAACGGGGCGTACACCCGGTTGGCTGAGCTGCTTCTGAACCAATCTGTTCTTTTGGCATCAGATAATGATCTGATTGATTGTTAATTATTGGTCTAGATCCATTGATTGATGACACTGGAGGAGGTCTGCCTGACCCCGTTGGGTCACATGGAAAACCCCGGTCCAACTTTATTCTCTATTTTATGATGAAATTATAGAAGGCCTGTTGACATATTTGTGGTTTTTCAGAATGTGAATGTTGACTTCAGAGTCTTGATGTGTCATGCTGACACACGTTTTCACATGACAGTACGAAATACGTCATCTTATTTACTTATTTATTATTTGCATGTATTTGCATGACTTATTTACATTATTTGCATGCAAGCCAGTGTCTTATTGTGCCGGTCCCAAGCCCGGATAAATACAGAGGGTTGTGTCAGGAAGGGCATCCGGCGTAAAACTTTTGCCAAATCAAACATGCGAATCAAACCTATGACTTCCATACCGGATCGGTCGAGGCCCGGGTTAACAACGACCGCCATCGGCGCTGTTGACCTACAGGGCGCCGGTGGAAATTGGATTACTGCTGATCGAAGGAGAGGAGGAAAGTGTGTTCGTAGGAAGATAGAGAAGAGGAACACCAAGAGTATAGGACTGAGAGTAGGGACATTGAATGATGGAACTATGACAGGAAAAGGTAGAGAGTTGGTTGACATGATGCAGAGGAGGAAGGTAGACATACTATGTGTCCAGGAGACCAGGTGGAAAGGTAGCAAGACTAGAAGTTTAGGAGCAGGGTTCAAGTTGTTCTATCATGGTGTAGATGGGAAGAGAAATGGAGGAGGAGTTATCTTGAAGGAGGAGTTTGTTAGGAATGTCCTGGAGGTAAAAAGAGTGTCAGATAGAGTGATGAGTCTGAAGCTAGAAATAGAAGGTGTGATGTTGAATGTTGTTAGCGGGTATGCTCCACAGGTAGGATGTGAGCTGGAGGAGAAGGAGAAATTCTGGCTGGACTTTGATGAAGTGATGCAGAGCATGCCTAGAAGTGAGAGAGTTGTCATTGGAGCAGACTTCAATGGACATGTTGGTGCAGGAAACAGAGGTGATGAGGAGGTGATGGGCAGGTTTGGTATCCAGGAGAGGAACGCAGAAGGACAGATGGTGGTTGACTTTTCAAAAAGGATGGAATTGGCTGTAGTGAATACTTTCTTCCAGAAGAGGCAGGAACATAGAGTGACCTATAAGAGTGGAGGTAGGAGCACACAGGTAGACTAGATCTTGTGTAGACGGTGTAACCTGAAGGAGATCAGTGACTGTAAAGTAGTGGTAGGTGAGAGTGTAGCCAAACAGCATAGGATGGTGGTGTGTAGGATGACTCTGGTGGTGAAGAAGATGAAGAGGACAAAGGCAGAGCTGAAGACGAAATGGTGGAAGCTAAAAAAGGAAGAGTGTTGCATGACTTTCAGGAAGGAGTTAAGAGAGGCTCTGGGTGGTCAGGAGGTTCTTCCAGATGACTGGACAACTACAGCTAATGTGATCAGGGAGACAGGTAGGAGAGTACTTGGTGTGTCATCTGGAGGGAAAGTAGATAAGGAGACTTGGTGGTGGAATGAGGAGGTACAGGAGTGTATACAGAGAAAGAGGTTAGCTAAGAAGAAGTGGGACACTGAGAGGACTGAGGAGAGTAGACAGGAGTACAGGGAGATGCAGCGTAAGGTGAAGGTAGAGGTAGCAAAGGCCAAACAAGAAGCTTATGATGACTTGTATGCTAGGTTGGACAGTAAGGAGGGAGAGACTGATCTATACCGGTTGGCAAGACAGAGTTAGAGATGGTGCAGCAGGTTAGGGTGATTAAGGATAGGGATGGAAGTCTATTGACAGGTGCCAGTAGTGTGATGGAAAGATGGAAAGAGTACTTTGAAGAGTTGATGAACGTGGAAAATGAGAGAGAACAAAGACTAGAAGAGGTAACTGTGGAATGAATACATCAGAGGGACAGCACATGTTAGAGGTTCTAGAGATAAAGTCAAAGAGGCCAGACTGAGATGGTTTGGACATGTCCAGAGGAGAGATAGTGAATATATTGGTAGAAGGATGCTGAGTTTTGAACTGCCAGGCAGGAGGCCTAGAGGAAGACCAAAGAGGAGGTTTATGGATGTAGTGAAAGAGGACATGAGGGTAGTTGGTGTGAGAGAAGAGGATGAGAAGACAGGGTTAGATGGAGGACACTGATTGGCTGTGGAGACCCTGAAGGGAAAAGCCCAAAGGAAAAGAAGATTTACATTATTTGCATGTATCTTTAATAGTTTAACAGAAAAAAAAGTTTTATAAAGACTTTGATGCTCTTACTAATTTTAAAATTAATGTTTTCCCGTTAATCCACAATTTTAACTTCCAATACGTCGTTTTTTCTCTTTTGTTTATGCTAGCTGGCAGGTTTATTTTGAAGGAGCCCGGAAGTGGCAGTCAGCATCTGCGTCCCTCTTCCGGTTCCTCCGGGCGCAGCGAGCGGGGACTCACCCGCTCTGTCCAGCTTCACCTCCGGCTTCAGCACCGCGTCCAGCAGCCTCCTCTGGCGGAAGACCTCCCGCTCCGACCGCTCCACTCTGTCCCGGAGCTCCGCCACAGTCTCCTCCAGCAGGGAGACGATCTCCTCCGCGGCCGCCGTTAGCCGCTCGGTGAGCAGCGCCCTCAGCGCCGGGATGTCCGCCGCTTCCTCCTCCTCTTCCAGCCGCAGCAGGAAGTCCTCCGCGGCGGCGCTGATCCGCTGGTGGACCGACACCCGCAGCAGCTGCACGGCGCACATTCTGCTCCCGAGCGGACAAAGAGAACCAGTGGCGACGTAAACAGACACGGAATTCCGCGTCGACGACGGTTCGTTCTGGGGGAGACGAAGGGACGAACGGCGCCCCCTGGCGGAGCGGAAGAGCGACGACATTTAATAATAATAATAATAATATAATAAAAGACCTTTATTGTCCCACAGTGGGGAAATTTGTGATTATTGACATGAAAAGAGATGATTGATAAATAAATTTGAACACATTAAAAATGAAAAATAGAACTTTAAAGTTAATACACAATTACTATGAAAAGCAATGTCAGTGTGTGTTTTTATTTTTCACACATTTAATTTTATTAGATTCTTGTGACATATTTACATTGTATTGGTCGGTTTTATTTTAGATAGACAAGTATCTACAAATAAAATACTTTTAATAAACAGATCAGTGTGTTTGATTCACACACAGAACACAGTGTGAACTGTGTGGATTGGAGCAGAAGTGTTGACACTGATCTGAACAGGAACTTCGATGTCGACATGATGACATGATAAACAACAAAAAAATCATTGAATAATAATGAAATCATCCTTCGTCTGTTCTCTCTGACGTTTCTTCTTCTTCCACTCGTTTCTCTTCGCAGACGTCTTTCTCCTGCAGGTGAGAAGATCCAGATATTCAAATGAGTTCTGACTCTTTTAAGACCAAATATATAAAGAACATTTCTTTATTTCCTTTCTTCATTTCCTGAACAACATACTACAGGAAGTAGATACAGAGAAAGAAGACCCGGTTCTGACCCGGTTGGACCGCTCCTCCCGGTCCCGCCTCCTCCGTTGCTCCGCCTCCACCATGCTGTAGAAGTCCTGCTCGGCTCTGGCGATCAGCTGATCGGGGGTGTCGTCTCCATCGTCCCGTTGGCCCTCGTCCTCGCGGCTCTGCTGGGACCGGCTCCTCTCCTTCAGGCGGATCTCTCTCTGCCGCGCCTCCAGGATCTTCTCTCGCTTCGTCTCTCGCTCGAACATCTGAGGGAGCGCAGAGAATCCAAACTCAGCCTGCTAGCAGGATGCTAACCTGCTTTCTCATGCTATGCTAGCACCATGCTAGGAAGCTAAAATCAGTTTGAGCATCACTTTTTTGCTGCTCGGTCACATGATCACTCTAAATGCTGACATTCCTTGCCCAACTGGGCAGATCACATGACCTTTAGCATTAGCCTGCTAACTAGCTGAGCCGGATGATGTCGCCAAACCAAAAATGACGTCACAGCAGAGGAAACTGAAAGCATCTCGTTGGGATCCGTTGCTACGGGAACCATTCCAGCTACATCAACCGCTAACTTTGACGTGGCTATCGTCGTAGGAACATATCTGAGGTCAGCCGGAGTTCGAGTGTCACTCACAGCGGCGAGGGAACTCTTCTCGTTCTTCTGCAGGCTGGACAGTCCAGAGCAGACCTCCAGCAGCGTGACTCCGCCCCGCTGAGACCCGCACGCCAGCAGGCGTCCGTGATCCTGGACCCGCAGGCTGTACAGGGCCTCATCGCACACCTGGACAGGAGACGTCGGGGTGAGACAGGGCCGGACCCTGGACGGATTCTCAGGCGAGACGGACGGACGTACCTTGAAACTCAGCGTGGGGTCGTTCTGCTTGAACAGGACATCCCACGCGTCCAGCATGCCGTCCATCTTCACGGTGAAGAAGACGGAGGGGCGGACCGGACTCCAGCAGCCGTCCATCAAGAACGACATCTGATACCTGGAACAGACCCAGACAAGGGTCAGACACGACTAGTCGAGCCAGACTGAGCAGAAACAGACCAAACTTGGAAGCGTCTTGACTCCTACTTGGTCCACATGATGGACGACTCCTTGATGTCCTCAGACCAGATCCGGGCCGTCCAGTCGCCCACCGTCAGGAAGTTTTTGGGGAAGAAGGGGTTCCTGTGCAGGGCGTAGACCGGCCCGTGGTGGCTGTCGTACGTACAGACGATCTTCTCCGCCGGAGTTTTCGCCTTCCGGTTGCAGGACATGACCACGCCCTGCTCCGTCCCCACCATGAACTTGGTGGGCTGGGGGGGGGCAGATGGAGAAAACAAGTCCAGATCAGGGGAGCTCACCAGCATTGATGAAGAACTCCCCCGGGATCAGCCTCACCATGGTGGACTCAAACTCCAGAGAGACTGCCCCTAAAGCCCGGTCCAGGTTGCCCTCTCTGCTCGGGTCCAGAATCAAGCGCTCCGTGGGCTCGCTCAACCGGCGGACGTCCCACCACAGGACCTGGAGGAGACAGCAGGACGGTTTGGTTGTCGTCTACCTGCTTGTCGTTATGACATCACCTCTTACCTGTCCATCGGTCGAGGCAGAGAAGGTGTCCGTGCCGGTCTTGGACTGCAACCAGGTGGTCTTGTAGACCGGGTCTCGGTGACTCTGCTCCAAGGAGGACAACTCCACCGGTTGGCCGCCTTTCCGGGTGTCCCAGTAGGCTAATTCAAACACACCCACAGTGGGGTAAAGCTCGTCACTGACGGATCACCCCCCCCCCCCCCGGTCAGTCTGGATCTGGACTCACCTACTTGTCCATTATAGCAGCCCCCCACTAGAGTATGGGGGTCTTTGGGGTTGTAGTCCAGACTGACCAGTTGGGACGCCGGCTTCAGAGACATCTCCGGTCTGTTTGGGTTCTCTGAGTAGAAGAGACACCTGTCAACCGACTGAACCCCGCCCACCTGCAGTCCGCCGCATCCCACCACCCACCGATGTCCCAGATGTAGGAGTCCAGGCTCGAGTCCTGGGAGGTCTTCTGGAACTCCAGGCAGGAGTAGGCGGCTGCCAGCTTCCTGCCGCTGTCGGGATGCCACGACAGGCCGCTGACCGTACGTTTGACCTCGTTGGGATCTCTGGAGGCACAAAGGAGACGAGTTGGATAGAGGAGCAGTGGGCGGAGTCTTCTTAATGGCGGCTGTACCTGAAGATGTTGATGGTCTTGGCGGATGGTGGCTCTTGGTGGTCCTCCACTTCGACCTCGTCCTCAAAGTACTCCTGGTAGATGTCCATGGCGTTGTTCTGTCGGATGCAGTGTTCCATGACCTGGACCAGGTGACGACATCAGATCCATGTGGACTGGGTTAATGTGGATCCATGTGGACTGTGTTAAACTGGATCCGTGTGAACGGTGGATCTTACGTTTCCCAGCTGCAGGATGCTGCTGATGTAGCCCTCGTCTTTCTCCACCTTCTTCCTGAAGCGGATGGTTTGTTCCACTTCCTGTGGGTTGATGTCTTTGGGCCAACCCCCCTCCACGTGGTTTATCCCACAGCTCTCTGACTCGAAGCGCTCCGTGTTCACCTGCACCAGGGGGGTGGGAGACTCTTCACACCTTCACACAGATGACTAAAGGATATTTTAACACCATCTTAACCTGCATAAACTGAAGAACCTTTATTATTGGATCACATTTTACTTTATGGAATCAGTACTGTATTTTTACTATAATACATTTTTTACAGTGTGGAATTAGCATTTTTACTCTCACAACGTTTTACAGTGTGGGATCGGTATTTTTACTGTAACACATTTTTTACAGTGTGGGATCAGTGCTTTTACTTTACACATTTTTTACAGTGTGGGATCAGTGCTTTTACTTTACACATTTTTTACAGTGTTCTATTCCTACTTTTCCCGTAAGGCTCGCGCGCACGCAGGTAGCTCTCACCTGGTGCTCCGACATGTCCCTGCAGGCCTGAACGGCGTGGTCTCTGCGGGTCTTCTGGATGAACTGCTGAGCCAGACTCGGGTCCGGAGGGACGTCCACCAGCAGCTCCGCAGGCCGGTCGGAGAAGAGACACTGGCGGCCGAACTCACCGCGGACCTTCGTGTAGACGTGGACGACCTCCATCCTGGCGTGACGTCACTGAGGAACCACCGGAGACCGAGAAGATTAACGTTAAAAACGAAAAGAAAACTTGCCCCGACCCGCTGCAATGGCGGCGCGGACCAGTGTATCCTAGCAACGATATCATAGCAACAACCTTTTTTTCCTCCAGTTTGAAAAAACTTTATTGAACATGTCGCCAACTTTCTTCACAGACACTAGTAGTAAAACTAATTTTATTATTGAGATACTTTTAACTCGTAAATGTTTGACCTCATGAGCAATCGTTTATTATTATTATTATTATTATTATTATTTTATGTGAGGATCTTGTTAAAATAACCTTAAAAACTAATAAAGTCTAAATAAATTAAATAAAGTCTGCAACTAACTAATCAACCTTCGGGAATTGATAAAGTAAAAGAAAAAAAAGAAATAAAGCTGTTACTTTTAGTTACTTTACCCCTTTAATTTTATCACGTTTGCTACCGGTCATGTGACCTGGGTGGGTTTGTTGACACAGCGCCCCTCACGGGTTTTTTAGGGTATGACACGATTAAGTTTCAGAACCAAACTTCATCTAGAAACTTTTAATCCGGTCACGTTATCAGATATAATCAGAATATGTAGTTAAAATATTAATGTATACTCTAATTGGTTGGATAAGTAAAACTAATTTAGTTTTCGTGCTACCTTCTACTTACAGAGAAGCCGGTGACGTCATCCATGTGCGTCTACGTCTGACGTCAAGCGGTCGTCGCGGAATCCCGGAAACGTCCACGCATTGTTTACATCCTCGTCTTTGTCCGTGAAAAAATGTCCAAAAAGCGGTCGAAAAGCAGCGACAGTCACGGCCTCCGGGCGGCGATCGACGAGCAGCTGGCGGCGGCCGCCCGGGAGATCTTCTGGCTGCTGAAGGAGCGCCGACAGGCGGCCGTGGAGGAGCTGAAGGCGCTGGTGACCGAGCGGATCACCGCCGCCGTGGAGCACATCTTCACCGTGTTTGAAGCGACCAGAGCCGCTGACAGGGAGTCCGGAGAACCGGGTGAGAGTCTGAGACGCGAAAGGAGTGGAACCTAAAACTAGATTTATTGAGCTCCAGCTGCAATGCTAACAGTTGTTCTCTTTACAAACACACTATGTAGCATTTAATGCTACACGTACAGTAGAGTCATCTAGAACTATCTAGAGTTAACTCAGTCATCTTCTAGACGATGACACAAGTCCTCCAGATGGGTCAGGTCACACAGAAAGATCCAGAGCTTCCATTAGTTCTGTTTTCTGTCTGATCTGGTTCTGAACAGTGTTTACTTCTAAATGATGGATTCTCTCCTCCACATCTGTCTCTGAGTCACTCTTGATGCTTCTGGAGATGCTTGCCTCAGTCATAGGACTACCTTCTTAAAGGGGCCGCTCCGGCCTCGGTCACATGACCACCTTCTTAAAGGGGCCGCTCCGGCCTCGGTCACATGACCACCTTCTTAAAGGGGCCGCTAACACAGAATACATTACTACTAAACTGAAACTCCCAAGCTAGCAGAACCAACCAGAAACAAACGTTGGTGTGACGTTAGGAGGACACTGCTAATAAAGTTGATACAAACTGGATTCATCTTTATTATTAGAGTTAAAATACAACAGTTTAATGCTGGTTGTATCATTTTATTTTGTTGTATTTATCCGCCATACCTTCCAGGACGATCTATGACGTCTGTTACACTGGGGCCCGCTGGTGTAGATCACAGAGAATTCTTTTCTCTCATTTTTTTAATCTTTTTATGGACACACCAAATTTCTCGAGGCATCAAAGAAAACACATCATATTTAACGGGATGAACGTCCGAACATCTGACTCCCACCGAGGACAAGAAACATGGCTTTCACGAAATATCGAGCCACTCCGTAGCGAGTTTGAATGATTGTCGGAGCAAAAACACCATTCAAATAAACTATTTTGTGTTTTTCTCCACAGAGTTGTGTCTGTCCGTCGGCGTTCGGAGTATTTCTGATGACAAACATCTGACGAACATCTCTGTCGACAACTTACTGAAGGAAACTCTTCCCAGCACTTCCTGCAGGCCAGAGAACGTCGCCGAACCGGAACGACAATCGGCATCTCCGAACAATCCAGCTGAAGAGGAAGAAGATGAGGATGAGGAAGAGGCGATGCCTCACTGCTGCAGAGTTTGTGGGAAGTCTTTCGACAGGAAAGGCTTTCTGATGAAACACGTGGAGAAACATTTAAAGGACAAGGACTTTATTTGCGGGCTGTGTGGCGAGAATTTAGAATCTGGCGCCGGTTTAAGGTCGCACCTCCAAACGCACCGCGACAGCAGCAGGACGTGCGACATCTGTGGGAAGAAGTTTCCCTCCATCCGCGCTCAGGAGACGCACCTGCGGCTTCACACCGGAGAGAAACCCTTCAGCTGCCACGTCTGTGGTAAAGTCTTCAACCAGAAGGGTAACATGGTGACGCACATGAGGATCCACGCCGCGCAGAAGCCGTTCGAGTGCGTCACGTGCCACAAAGAGTTCAGCCACACCGGCTCCCTGGAGCGACACATGAAGAGCCACGACGGCAAGACGCCGTTCGTCTGCAAAGTCTGCGGGGAAGCGTTCCGCAAGAGCGCCGAGCTGAGGCGACACATCGGGAACCACGAGTCCAACGCCGCGCCGGCTGCCAGGAGCAGACGCAGGAAACCGAGTCTAACCCCGACTCACTGCTGCAAGGTTTGTGGAAACGCCTTTCACAATAAGGGCAACTTTGTCCGTCACGCAGAAACTCACCTGAACGACCCCGAGTGCTGTTGCGGCGTTTGCGGCGAGCAGTCGGAATCATCTGAGAGTCTCCGGCTTCACATCCAGTGTCACCGAGAGACCAGCAGGATCTGCGACATCTGCGGCGTCAGCTTCAGGGACATGGAGATCCACATGAGGACCCACACGGGCCAGAAACCCTTCAGCTGCAAAGACTGCGGGAAGGACTTCCCCAGGAAAGGCTCCCTGGAGCGGCACATGAAGCTGCACGCCGGCGAGAGGCCGTACATCTGCGAGTTCTGCGGAAAGACTTTCATAGAAAACACGGTCCTGAAGAGACACATCAAGAGCCACACGGGGGGGAAGCCCAGGATTTACTCCTGCGACGTCTGCGGGAAGAAGTTCACCATGAGCCAGCATCTGGACGTGCACAAGAGGATCCACACGGGGGAGAAGCCGTACACCTGCAGGGTGTGCGGCAAAAACTTCCGTCAGATCGGCAACCTGGACTCCCACATGAGGATCCACACGGGTGAGAAGCCGTTCATCTGCAGCCTCTGCGGGAAGACGTTCCGGCAGAAGATCTCGCTGGAGACGCACGAGCGCTTCCACAAGAAGGAGAAGCTGTTCAGCTGCCAGCTCTGCACCAAGGGCTTCGTGCAGAAGATCGACCTGAAGAGACACATGCTGACGCACACCGGGGAGAAGCCGTACAGCTGCCGGGTTTGCGGAAAGAGGTACCAGGAGAAACGATCTGTGGACTCGCACATGAAGGTTCACAGCGGAGAAGAAGCGGCGAAGGATCTGGCGAACCTGAAGCAACACGAGGGGGTTCAGGTGGACTTCATCCAGCTGTGACCCGCAGAGGCGATCCGGATCAAAGTGTTCGCTTTTAAAATCAAGGCCGTTCTTTGGAGATGTGCAAGCATGACAAGACATTCAGTCGTCCATGTTTTTATCTAATTCTTCTGCTTTCGTGGGTCACGAGGGTTGACTTACGGGAGAGAGGCAGTCGACGACGTTGGTGCACCGTGGAGCCACAAGAAAGGTGAATGCTCCATCAGAGGCTTCCTGGACCTGCAGGTGGTTCCAGTTCAAACCTCTGGGACTCAGGACATCAAAGTGTTTGAATTTTGACTCAGACAAACAACAGTTTATTTACAACCTCTGTCCATTATTGAAGCCGGACCCGATCTAATGTTTGACTGATTGGTTCTGTCTGATGTCATTGTTTGTAGTCAATAAAGTAGAACCGTTCACTTAATACAATTTTAGCCACTTTCGTCCTTCACTTCTTTTCCTTTCATACAAAGAGAAAGAGGAAAAAACTTGATGTGCTCGACCAACAACAGCACAACCATCTGCAGTAGAGCCACGAGATCTATGAGCCACACCACTGCTAGCTGGCGGATGGATACAACATCAGTGAGACCGCATCTTATTCTTTACCACGTGTTAGTGTGGTGGAATGTTTTAAATACAATAAAATAATACAATAATATCATTTCATAGAACCAAAGATCTGGATTGTTGTATTGGTGTTCTGGTGTGATCTGTATTGCATCATTGTTATTGCAAAACTGACCTATTAGAGTCATTTCGACATATGGTCGGTTTGACATATAGTCAGTTTCCAGGACTTCCAATAACCGCCCACTCAGGTCTGCAAACACTGAAGGCTCTGTATGGATATATGTATATCTGTGTGTGTGTGTGTGTGTGTGTGTGTGTGTGTGTGTGTGTGTGTGTGTGTGTGTGTGTGTGTGTGAAATCATTCAGCGGTCGTGAAGGTGGCACCAGGCTGTCCTGAGGTCATGAAGGCTCGGCATGGATATAATCTACTGTTTGACCATATTTGGAAATGCTTGCATGACTGTCGGTATCCTTGAATCATTTTGTGTGCAACAGATGTGTCCTCACGGGGTTCTCGTGGCTGATAGCTTTGTGAAACTGTCGAGTTTTTTGTTAGCGTCTGGAGGTCATGATGTACCAACTGAAACCGGTTAAAAACTGGTTTCATACCGCCCACAGTTCTGCCTTTTAGAGTATAAATGATGTGTGACCCTTTTGTATCTTTGCACTTGTGCACCGCTGCAGCTCTTTCTGTATGTCACTTGTGCCCAGAATATTCTGTAATAAAGCTTCGAAGGACTGTTCATCGTCTACAGCCTTTATTCGGACCTCCAACATTCTCACTACCCAAAATCAAACGAACACGCGGAGGAAGAAGTCGAGCTTTCCTCCAACAATCGCAAAGACGTCACATCGAGGTTTTTCACTGGTTCTCTTTGTCGCTCAGGAGCAGAATGTGTGCCGTGCAGCTGCTGCGGGTGTCCGTCAGGTTTTCTTAAACTAAGACTTGGAAATTTTTAGTCATCTTTAATTCATATAAGATAACAAAAAATAACCAGGGTGCGATTTATAAACTAAAAAAATACAGCGAGAGGGGGGGCATGAAAAATAATCAACAGGCCTAATTCCTTTTTAAATTAACGGTTGGTCCTATGAGACTAGAGGCCAAACAGTTGAACTTTCATATTTAACACAAACTTTAAAGACATGAAGTATTTAATTTTCTGTGCCAACCACAATGATGATGATGATGATGATGATGATGATGATGATGGTTTAATTAGGCTTCAGCATCATGAACAAGGGCCAGAGACTCAGATCTGGTTTGAACAGGTTGTTGTGAAACACAAAAAATGCTTCCCTGGCTAACATTAGCTCAATAGCTCCAAAGTGGAACTTAGTGGAATTTAGTCTTAAAGGGAACTTGAATCGACACATAAGAGACCACACAGGTGAGAGGTCGTTTCCTTGCACAGGTTGCGATAAATCTTTCAAAGACAGCGGATCTCTGACGGCCCACATGAGATGTCACACTGGTGAGCAGCCATACAGCTGCTTATTCTGTGGGAAGAACTTCAGTGGGAGGGGGAACATGACCAGACACATGAGGATCCACACCGGAGAGAAACCGTTCAGCGGTCCCTTCTGTGGGAAGTATTGTGCCGAGAAAGGCGACTTGACCAAACACTTGAGAGTTCACACAGGTGAGAAACCCTTTAGTTGTAACGTCTGTGGAAAAAGTTGTGCCCAAAAGGGGAGCCTGAAAATCCACATGCGAGTCAACACTGGGGAGAAACCGTTCAGCTGCACCGTCTGTGGGAAACGGTTCACCGTCACGGGACATTTGAAGAGACACATGAAGCTGCACATGGCAAACGGTCCGGTGGAGGAAGCTGCGGAGTCACCCCAAGAACCAAAGCTGAACACTGTTGAAGTATTGAACGCATCATGATGCCCTCAACCATCAGAGTCAGTCACCCAGATACTCTACCTGTCCACCAGATACTCTACCTGTCCACCAGATACTCTGCCTGTCCACCAGATACTCTACCTGTCCATCAGTTACTCTACCTGTCCATCAGTTACTCTACCTGTCCACCAGATACTCTACCTGTCCATCAGTTACTCTACCTGTCCATCAGTTACTCTACCTGTCCTCTCAGATACTCTACCTGTCCTCTCAGTTACTAAACCTGGCCACCAGACCTCTGTGTGGAGCTACATCGGTGTCTATGCAGCGTCCTCGTCATTCGGCCCTCAACCCTTGAGGTGTTCTGATAGTTTTGCGTAAATATATTAACTTTTAGAGTATTCACTATGGACCCCAAGAAAGTGACGGAGAAAAGAGGAAAAGAAAAGAGTTTTTTTGTCCGTACAAACAAAGCAAGAGATGATAGAAAAGCTTGAAAAAGGGACGCGTTTGGTTGATCTCACCAAAGAATATGGCCGTAATGCATCTACAATCACCACGTTATTAAAACTAAAGGAAGTTTAAGGAGTTTAAGGCGTTGCGTGGGTGGTTGGAGAAGTTCAGGAGGAGGACTGGAATTCACTCTGTTGTTCATGGTGGGGCAAGAGGGCATGAACCAGAGGGCAAAAAACAATGAGGACAGCAGTTAAAAGGTAAATGACCATCATTATTATTCTTTACTTTGTTTTTTACGTTATACACAACTCTAATTTATTGTGTAATAATCTAATCGTAACATGTATTTGTTACATGTTTTGATGCATTTTTATGCTTCATAAAACATTTATGTCGGATTTTATTTATGTCTGAATACTTACGAAATTTTCGATTTACGGAATTTCTTCCGGAACCAGTAAGTTTCGTAAGTAGAGGTACCACTGTACCCGAAATCTAACGAACACGCGGAGGAAGGAGTCACGCTTTCCTCCAACAACCGCAAAGACAACACATCGAGGTTTTTCCTGACGTCATAAACCTGCGTCACCTACCACTGGTCTCCTCGGCGCTCTGTCTGTTTACGTCGCCACTGGTTCTCTTTGTCCGCTCGGGAGCAGAATGTGCGCCGTGCAGCTGCTGCGGGTGTCGGTCCACCAGCGGATCAGCGCCGCCGCGGAGGACTTCCTGCTGCGGCTGGAAGAGGAGGAGGAAGCGGCGGACATCCCGGCGCTGAGGGCGCTGCTCACCGAGCGGCTAACGGCGGCCGCGGAGGAGATCGCCTCCCTGCTGGAGGAGACTGTGGCGGAGCTCCGGGACAGAGTGGAGCGGTCGGAGCGGGAGGTCTTCCGCCAGAGGAGGCTGCTGGACGCGGTGCTGAAGCCGGAGGTGAAGCTGGACAGAGCGGGTGAGTCCCCGCTCGCTGCGCCCGGAGGAACCGGAGATGCTAAAGCTAATGCTAGCTGCTAGTTACCGCAGTCATCAACGACTCCCGTCAAGCGAAGCGTGTTTGTGACGACTTCCGGTTTCGGTGTGAGATCAGCGGACACGCGCCGGTAAACAGCAGGGTAAACAAACAGCTGTTTACACACCGAGAAAACAACAAATATGCACGAGCAGCAACTACAACTCCCATGAGCCTGTCAGCAAGGGCGTATGGGAAATGTAGTTCTTATTCTGTCAGAACGATTGTTAGTTTTTGTCTCTAGATTTGAGTTCAGTTTTAGTTTAATCGTTTTTTTTAAACTAATATTTGGAAATTTTTAGTTATATTTAATTCATATAAGAAAACAAAAAATAACCAGGGTGCGATTTATAAAGTAAAAAAATACAGGGGGAGGGGGGCATGAAAAATAATCAACAGGCCTAATTCCTTTTTAAATTAATGGTTGGTCCTATGAGACTAGAGGCCAAACAGTTGAACTTTCATATTTAACACAAACTTAAAAGACATGAAATATTTAATTTTCTGTGCCAACCATGATGATGATGATGATGATGAAGATGGTTTAATTAGGTTTCAGCACCATGAACAAGGGCCAATCAACACGCAACAAATAAGATTATAAGTTCAACTCTGTGTTATAAACAAAAATAAATTCATTTGAATTTCAAACTACAAAAGAGTACCTGAGTCACATGACTGTTAAAACTACCAAGCTCTTCATGATGCCCCGTTAGGAAACAAACTGTAACATCCCATAATAGTGCTTTTGACTCACCTGTTCAGGTGTGACCTTCAAAACTGTCGTCTTAGCAACCAGGAGAGTTCAAATACCTGACCGTCATCAGTCAGACCAGGAGAAGACTCTGGGTCGCCTTCAGACCCGGAACTGGATCCAGCTGATCAGATTCAACCTTCAGGATCACATGACCTGGCAGAGGAGGAGCTACACTGAATTACTGATTAATTGATTACTGCATGGATAACCCAACATCACTGCTCCTCCAATCACACAGAGGAAGGGAAACACGAAATGCCAAAGTAGCATTAAGGGATTAGCTAGTCATAATTAAATAAACATAGATGACCTCTGACCTCTGTTGTTATTCAGGTCAGAGGTCATTCACGTGACCAGTGTCAGATTTGGATCTAATGCAGGACCACATATGAATGAGACTCAGATCTGGTTTGAACAGGTTGGTGTGAAACACAAAAAATGCTTCCCTGGCTAACATTAGCTCATTAACATTTACTAGCATTAGTTTGAACACACCATCAGCCACCGTCTCCGCCTGAAACTCTTGGCAACATCCTGTTTCATCCCTTGAATTTTCAGTTTGTATGAAATTGATTGCATGAAAACTTGATCTTCCTCGAAAGTGGAACTGCTCTTGAAACAGATTCCGTGACTGTTTCTGTATTTGTTAATCCTGCAGACGTCCAGCAGCAGGACCAGAGCCTCCATGTGGACCAGGAGGACCAATCAGATCCACCACACATCAAAGAGGAACAGGAGGAACTCTGGACCCCCGAGGAGGAGCAGCTCCGAAAGTCCGAAGAGCTCTCATTCACTCCTGTCTCTGTGAAGATGGAGGATGATGATGAAGAGTATCCTCATCAGGCTGAGAATGGAGAACCCATCAACAGCAGCGCCGCTGGACAGATGGAGTCCAACGGGAGACCAGAACCTCCGACAGACTCCGATCCAGACCGACATTTAGAACCAGTTAGTGAAGACAATTCTCACGACTCTGCTGAAACCGACGACAGCGATTGGACCGAATCAAACGTACCCCGAGGGGGTATCGAGGGCGAGGGAACCAGCGAGGCTCCTGTTGGGTCGTCAATGAAGGAACAACCGTTTCCTTGCTCGTACTGCGGGAAAAGATTTAGTCTTAAAGGGAACTTGAATCGACACATAAGAGACCACACAGGTGAGAGGCCGTTTCCTTGCACAGGTTGTGATAAATCTTTCAAAGACAGCGGATCTCTGACGGCCCACATGAGATGTCACACCGGTGAGCAGCCATACAGCTGCTTATTCTGTGGGAAGAACTTCAGTGGGAGGGGGAACATGACCAGACACATGAGGATCCACACCGGAGAGAAACCGTTCACCTGCTCCGTGTGCAGTAAAAGCTTCCATGTGAAGGAGCACCTGAACAGACACATGAAGTACCACACAGGAGAAAAACCGTTCAGCTGCACCATCTGCGGTAAAGGCTGTGCTCAGAGAACGGACTTAAAGAAACACATGAGGGTCCACACCGGGGAGAAACCCTTCAGCTGTCCCTTCTGTGGGAAGTGTTGTGCCGAGAAAGGCGACTTGACCAAACACTTGAGAGTTCACACAGGTGAGAAACCCTTTAGTTGTAACGTCTGTGGAAAAAGTTGTGCCCAAAAGGGGAGCCTGAAAATCCACATGCGAGTCCACACTGGGGAGAAACCGTTCAGCTGCACCGTCTGTGGGAAACGGTTCACCGTCACGGGACATCTGAAGAGACACATGAAGCTGCACATGGCAAACGGTCCGGTGGAGGAAGCTGCGGAGTCACCCCAAGAACCAAAGCTGAACACAGTTGAAGTATTGAACGCATCATGATGCCCTCAACCATCAGAGTCAGTCACCCAGATACTCTACCTGTCCACCAGATACTCTACCTGTCCACCAGATACTCTGCCTGTCCACCAGATACTCTACCTGTCCACCAGATACTCTACCTGTCCATCAGATACTCTACCTGTCCACCAGATACTCTACCTGTCCTCTCAGATACTCTACCTGTCCACCAGATACTCTACCTGTCCTCTCAGATACTCTACCTGTCCATCAGATACTCTACCTGTCCATCAGATACTCTACCTGTCCACCAGATACTCTACCTGTCCTCTCAGATACTCTACCTGTCCATCAGATACTCTACCTGTCCACCAGATACTCTACCTGTCCTCTCACATACTGTACCTGTCCATCAGATACTCTAACCTTCTTACTTTGGTCCCATAATGATGCGTCGTTCTACACAGCATTGTCTACCACAGGGGTGCCAAACATATGGCCTGTGGGCCCGTTCTGGCCCAAAAAGTTAACATGCTACTGGCTGCTATGTAAAAGTCTTAATTGTGGGCTACACACGTAAATGTTTGCATGTTTATGACATGTTATCCGTTTGTCCCACAACCAGTAGATTGAAAAGTATCTCGCAGCGCATCTAGAACAGGACTAGGCAAACTTTTTGACTTGTGGGCCGCAGAGGAGCAGATGATGGAGTGTCTATTTTTCCGAATGCAAATGACATGTAAAAACCATGAAATCAAAGGTTTTGGCCTTTAACAGGCAGCAAACCACACATTCGCAGGGATTATTGTAAAAAGTATTTTACAACTGCTTTTAATTAATAACATGGATTGCATAGTTTAAACAAGTTTGGCGGGCCAGATTGCAAAGCCTAACTAGCCGTACATGGCCCGCGGGCCGTAGTTTTCCTATTCCTGATCCACTAGCTTTAAGCAGCTGATTCAAAGAGGAAGAAAACGTCTACAGGTTGTGGAGTTTGTGGAGCTGGAACTCAATCGCACGTAGCAGGGACGCTAAATTATTGTTGGTGTTGTGTGATTCTGTTTTTCACACATGATGCTGATGATGCGGTGTTGTACAGTTCCTGTCTCGGAGTGATGTTTGATTTGTCCACCCTCAGATCCCAGTGAGAGGATGAACATCTCCAGATCAAAATCAGTATATATTAATCAGGTTGTGATCATGAAGGAGTCGTGACAGAGAATAGGAGTGGTTTTAACTGTTTCGTCGCTGATCAGATTATTTTACCCAAAGATGAGATGTGTTGAACTGTCCAATCAGGAGTCACTCCTGATCTGTTTTACCTGTAAAAACGGCATCAAGCTGGTGTCTGAAGATGTCCCCACTAATCCCATGTAATTACATGCAGTGAAATTAAAATGTATGAAATGTATGGCTGTTTATTTTAAGATATACATGAGCATTAAATGTATTTAGCAGGATGTTAACGTTTGCCTGGGTTTCTTTTGGATCTTCTTGACTCCATCTCCTGTTACCTTGACCCTCCACCTACCGGATCAACTACTAGGAGTTCTCTACAGGTGGGTGTCACTATTTCTACTCTCTGATTGTTGTTTGGGCTGTTAATGGTAGTTACATTTCATTCTATCTCACATGAAAGTTATCCAGAATGCACATCTGGACCCAGATCCCCTCAACATTTAATCAAACCTTATTCCATCCTTACAAAACATTATCAAAATCCATTAATAGCTTTCATGAACTACGCAAAGATGCTTTGCTGATCACATGACATTGATCGATCAATCAATAACTATGGTAAGAAACTCTTACCTTATCGGAGACCCTTGAAGGTCAGCCCTTGGTGTGGAGGCGCTGAGATGACCAAATGTTCTCCAGAGATCTCGGCTGGGGGGGCATGGCAGCGACGGGTTGGGAGTCGTGATTCGACGGATTACAACAGATGAAAACAAAATTACTCACCATGCAGTCCAGGTTTTTAAGAAAAACTTCCTCCATCCACCACCTTGGTATTTGAGTATTTTTTGATTCTAATGATCCATTTTTTCCTTGGCTGGATTTCCACCAGAATGTTGCTGCGTTCGCTCATTCATCCAGTTGTTCTCACATTTTCTTCCTCTTTTACTGGTTTGACGTCATCATTAATGGATGTTTAGGTTGGATTCCTTTCAATCCGTCTCACACGTTTCTGTATTAACTGAGTTCCTGTTATGCATGTTTTAACATTTTACTGTTAGAAAGAAAGGCACTACATATTCATTGAATATATAAATAGGCAATATGCTCACCTGTCTCTGAATTGTTGTTGTTCTTACTGGAGATGTTCTGGTCCTGATTTAAGAGCTTGAGGATGTGATGGATCCACTGGATGTCCTGAAACTTCTCTATAGAAACTGCCTCATGAGTAAATATATCACATTCTGGATTGATTTGCTTCAAAAAGTAGAACTAGCTCATTCTTTTAAGTTTAAAAGGAGCACAAAAAACTTGAAAAAGGTTGTAGAATACATTGTGCAAGTGAAAAGCCACGATGTCCAGCATGTAATTTAAACATTTATTTTAAGAATAAAATTAGCAAGTATGAATTGTCAAAGCCATTTAGTGTAAATTCATGCAAATTTTTTTAAAATTACAATTCATGATGTCAAGCTGTGATTACAAAAAATACTTCCTGTTAGAACTAAACCCTCTGTTGTGTGGCAGCTTTTATTGAGAACCTTTAAGAGGAACTTAAATTAACTCCATGGACTCACTCAGATATGAACTATAAGAGGCAACTGCTTGAATTTGTATTAGATCTAAGTCATTCATTTGTTTATTTAAAATTTTATAACAGTTTTACTTTAATCATCTTTGTGGGAAATGAAAAACTGTTCAGTCAAGTGGATTTTAATGATATTGTTTAATCACAAAAACCTGTGATGAATAAAATCCATTTAGTCAAACCCAGTCATTTGAGGGGATTTGTTTGAATGGATGGGATTTTGATGTGATGAAAAAATCCTTTAAACCATTTTGTCAGAATTGGGATCAATTACAATAAGCCAATGAAATCCATGTGTAATTAGATCCAGAACTGGTTTATCAAACCTGTATGTGGAGGGGGTCAGTATGTATTACACCATAACAATATCTTGCTTTGATTCTATATAAATAAACAGAATTCAAGTGCAAACAAAGAAATGTTTCACTCACTGAGATTAAACTAAGGTTTAAACACACTTGTGGTTTTTGATCAGTAACTTCTTGTTGAAGCCTTTACCACAGACACTACATTTGTACAACTTCTCTCCAGTGTGAACGGTCATGTGTTCGGTAAGATGTACGTTCTGTTTAAAACTTTTCCCGCAAACGGAGCAACTAAAGGGTTTCTCTCCAGTGTGAATCCTCATGTGCGTCTTCAGGTTCCCTTTCAAACTGAACTTTTTCCCGCACTCGCTGCAGCTGAACGACTCTTTGGGGGGAACCTTTTTCCCGGGTTTGTTTGGACCAAGTTGCAAAGCCGCTCCACTACATTTGTGCGTCTTGAGTTGCGTGTACCACGTGAATCTTTTGTCACAAGCGCTGCAGCTGAAACGCTTTTCCTCCGTGTGAACGGACATGTGAAGCGTCATCCGTCGCTTGTGAGCGAATCGCTTGCCACAAAAAGGGCACATAAATGGCTTCTCGCCCGTGTGAATCCTCACATGCAACTGCAGAGTTCCTTTCTGACTGAAACGTTTGCCGCAAAATGAACATCCGAACGGTTTCTCTCCAGTGTGGATTCTCATGTGGGCCAAAATGTTTCCACTGCAGCTGAACCGTTTCTGACAAACCGAACAACTGAATGGTTTCTCCCCAGTGTGTGTCCTCATGTGACTCATCAGGTGATCCCTGCGGCAAAACGTTCTCCCACATTCCGTGCAGCTAAACATCTCTTTGTCAGTACTTGATCTGGTGCCACAACCGGAGACACCATCGCTATTTAAATCTTTGAGTTCATTGTTTTCGCTGACTTCGGTCTCGGGTTCTGGTTCGGCTAGAGGAACCAGATCCGACCTCCTATCAATGTCTGATCCTAAGTAAGTGCCAATTGTACCGCTAACGTAACTGGATATCTTCTTCCCTGTGTGGATTCTCATGTGTCGGCTAACATCGCCACTATACCGAAAACTTTTCTTACAGACGGAGCAGCTGAACGGTTTCTCTCCTGTATGAAGTCTCATGTGACTCATGGCGTTTCCCTTCTGAGAAAATTGTTTCCCGCAAAACGAGCAGTTGAAAGGTTTCTCGCCGGTGTGAATTCTCAGGTGTGCGTCGAGGTGAGGCTTACGGCCAAATCTTTGTCCACACTCTGAGCAGCTGAACGATCTCTCTACAGTCACTTTGTCATTTACAGAAGAGTTTAAAGGTTGTCGATGTTCACTAGGCTCCGCCCACTCACCATCGCTGACTTCGGTCTCAGACGAGCCTTCGCTCCCGTCTTCCGTATCAGGTTGTAAACGTCTATGTGGTTTTTGTCCTCCACCAGTTTCTGTTTTCATCTGGTTGCTGGGATGAAGCTGAGGTTTCTCCTCCTCCTCCTTCACACTGAACGTGTACAACTTCACTTCGTCCTGCTTACTGCTCCAGAGTTCCTCCTCTTCCTCTTTAATGTGGGGGGGCTCCTGACTGAGGTCCCACTGCTGTTGTGCTTCTTCACCAACAATCACTTTTTGGACATCTAGAACAAAGAAGCTGTCAGTTTAGACCCACAAGGTTTACAAAATCTGTTTGTTCCTGATATGTTACTAAAGCTGTCTCGTAGTTTTTAGCATCATTTACATGCTAACAGAGGGGGTGAGACCAACAATCCTGCGAAACACTTCTTTATTCAGCTTCTCCTGTTTCCCATAATACTTTGCACAGCAGTTTGTTTTCTGTGTAAACAAATGCATGACGTAGAATATTTAAACCAAAATCTGCATTTCTTTGAGAGGGCAAAGTGAAATGATCCATCAGTCACAGCTGGTAACACAACCCCGTTTCCACAAAAGTTTCAACACTAAAACGTTAATGACATCAGTTGTTAAAAATGAGAAGCTTTATTGTTTTGGGAAAATTATTTGCCCGTTTGGAAAAAGTTAGAATGACGACAACAAAAAACATGTAATGTTGTGTAATGCAAAAACAAAACAAAAAACATCAGGTGGAAGATGAAAATAAATAAACACAGGACGCTCCCTGTAGTCGGGCAGAAAACTATTTTCTATTGAGTAGAACCTCGAGTTACAAGCTAAAATTAAGAGCTCAGTCACGGAACAGATTCAACTCGTATCTCCAGGTTCTACTGTAAATACTATTATATTTTAGTAACATTAGTATTCAATTATAGTTGTTGCACTTTTGACAAATAAATGAAATAAAATATTTCGGGTTGGAGCTTTATTTTACAGGAATCATGAAACTATTTTTTAAGTGCAGGTGGATTCAAAACTTGTTTTTGAGACAATAAATCTGTGTTTGAGGACAAAGTGAACAGACTCATTAAAAACATGTAAATCTGTGTGAAACAAGATTTAATGTGAGGAGGCGCTGACGGATGACGTCACTGCTAGGATGGTGATGATGATGATGGTGATGATGGTGATGGTGATGATGATGATGATGATGGTGAATCCGCTCCATCTTCGTCACTCTGACCTACATTTTGATCTGTTGTTTCAAACACTTTATTAAACCGGAAGTAAGGGAACGTTCACGGAACAAAAACCGTTTTCATTTTGTTTTCTGACGCTCGCGGCGGCTAAACGTGACAGCTTTAGCTAACGCTATGTTAGCATTAGCAGCGCTGTAAAGTAGCATCGGAATGAGAACCAACCTGCTTCCCGCGGCTCCGTTTCCAGCTCCAGCCCGTCCGTCATCTGCTGCCGTCGCCCGTCCATCACCGCGGGCCGCGGAACGCGGAGCATCCGTCGGTTTTGTCTGGAATACCGACTGAATACCGCAAAATCCACTAACCGCTACATAGAGAAAAGGTACTTCCGGGGACATGTTTCAAAATAAGATTACATCCGCGTTGAACCGTTTCCTCAATATGGGATAAATGAACTCGTTCTTCCTTCAGGCTTTTATTCTGAAGGATGATATCGGAAGTGTTTTAGTTTCCGGGTTCGGTGGTATGTTTTTGTGGGTTCGCTTTACCCTGAATACGGACGTGAAAACATGTTTATATGTAAATAATAACAGTTTATGAGTAACTTTTATTAGTCCCCTCTGACCCAACAGGACGTGTTCACATGGATCCTCGGGATTTATTCAAGCCGCTGCTCGAGGCTCCTCAACGGGACGTTCAGAGCGGCAGCATCCGGCCGGGAGGAGCCCGACGGTGGATCCTCTGCCGCTCCGTGAACTCCTGGATGCGGGTTTGAAACCCGGAATAAAGCCGTTTGTTTTCCGCCTGGACACCCGTCCGCTGCTCCGCCTCTCCGGCAGGAGGCTAATGCTCAGCTAACGTTAGCTGAACACGTTGACGTCATCAGCTGCGGCTAGCACCGGCTTCCAGGTTAATGTCGTCCGTATCGCAGATCGATTAGTTGATCGGTTCACTATGGATTGTGATAATCAATTACTTCCACAGGATTCAGCTTCTCCACTGTGATGAACTGCTTTCTTTTTTATTTGACACCAAATTAAGAGTCTTTGCTCCTGGTGGCGACCAGGTGTCCTCACCTGAACCCTGACAATTTTAGCTTTTTATTGTCTATATTTTTAGTTTTATATTATTGGCTGATCGATCGATCATCGATCGATCTTTCTCAACTTTTGGTCTGTTTTCTCAGTCTTGAACTATTTTCCTGTTCTCCAGGCGTCGTTTGGTTCCTACTGTTGGGATTCTTTCCGTTCACGTCTGGAGGTGAGACGTTAATAAAAACAGCCAACATTCGTTTTTACGGACATGAATTCATAAAATAATATTAATAAATCAGGTTGTTGTTGTTTCAGATGCCTAAGAAGAAGAAGGGAACGGGGCCGCGGCCGTCCTGTCAGACGGGAGGTGGAGCTTCTGTTTCAGGTCAGTAACGATGATGGATGATTGATGATGGATGATGGATGATGGATGATGGATGGAGGCGATCAGAACGAGTTGGTACAGACGTCACAGATCGAGTCGGATCTGGATCGGATCCAAATCCAATCACTTTCTTGTTACTTAGAAATGTAGTGCACCAAAGATCAATAATCAATAAGGAATGGATCCATATTGATCCTAATAGATTGTGGCTTACTGAAGACGGTCATGTGATCTGGTGAAAGCTGGTCAGAGACAACACAACAAATAGAAGCACCACCCTGTGATGCTAAGCTAGTTGGTTAACTGGATAACTAGCCGCCGGCTGCTCGGTGAATCTGGTCTCCACTTATTAGAAAACAGAAACAGGATGTGGTGTCATCGCCGACAGGAAGTAGAACGACATGTCTGACGGGTGTTTCTGTTTCCTGCAGATGTTCCTTCTGAACATCAGGCCTGGAGCCCCCATCTGGACCCACAGGGGCCCCCCCAGATTAAAGAGGAGCAAGAGGATCTGTGGATCCATAAGACACGAGAGCAGCTGAAGGAGGAGGATGATAAGACCGACGTTTGTAGACGTCAGGATCTGAAAGAATCCTTCAGACGGCGGCTGCTAACGGGGATGCTAACAGGGAGCACAGGAGATCTGGTGGCTCACTTTGACACGATGGTTTCTGAGTTTGAGCAGAAGATCCAACGACAGCAGGAACTGTTGGACGTGGTCATGAAGTCTCACGGAGAGCTGCAACCGTCCACCCAACCAGAACCCCCCCACCTTAAAGAAGAGGAGCAGGACCTGTGGACCAGTCGTAATGGGGAGCAGCTTCAGGATCTCAGAAATTCCTTCCAACAGCTTCTGCTGCCAGATGGAGATCTGATGAGACATTTTCAGACGATGATTTCTGAATACGACGAGGAGATCGATCGACGACAGACGCTGCTGGATACGGCTCTAAAGCCGCAAATCAAGCTGCAAAAAGAAGGTCTGTTGGTCAGAATGTTGACAAGACTCCAACATGGTTATGAAGACCATGCTGGTGGGGGGGGGGGGGGGTGATACTCCTGGACCCAATAAACGTGTTTTTATAGTACAAACACAACCAGTTCCTAGAGGTTGCTTGTAAGCTGAATTATTTCTAAGTTGTTATTTATTAAATTTCAAGCGCTAATCTTCATCTGAGGTGATTAAAATGTTATTACTACTCTAAATACTTAAGTTCTGTCCCTAAAACTGGACAAAACTAATCACAGGACATTAAAACAACAAATAATAAATAAAATACAGGTTCAGTTTTAAAAAAAATACACAGAAAAATAAAAATCAAGTTTACGTTGTTTTTCTGGACTTAAAGTCTGTTCACCACAAATACTGGACTCTAAAAATCACTAGAAGACCGTTAAAAGCTCATAATGTCGTGTTACTGTACAATAAATCAAAATAAGAACATTAAAATGCGTACATATAGTTCCAATATCTACCGTTAAGCGTCACTCGTGTTTCATTTGATCCTTATCATTTAATCCTTGAGGAGAAGAAGAAGAAAACATTTCAAGGAACTCTTCATGTAGCATGTAGCTTACCTTTAGAGGGAAGGAAGAGGGGGAGGAGTTATTGTTGGTCAGAGTCAGAGTTGTCATCAGAGAGATGTTCACCACGACCACCATCTTCACTACCTTTGCTTTATCATCCATGATGAACAGTAAAGTATGAAAGGTAGGAAGCCTGATGCTCTGAGATGCTAACAGAGACAACAACAAACAACAAGAGGGGGAGACGAGTGTTTGAGCTGAGTGAACGCATAAACCTTATATTTGATATTTTTCTATTTTGCTTGTGTTCCAGCCTTTCCTGAAGAAATCCAGCTGTCGATGAGTAAAGAAGAGCAGGAGTGGAATCCCAGTCTGGACCAGAATGACCCGTCAGAACCTCCACACATTAAAGAGGAGCAGGAGGAACTCAGGACCAGTCAGGAGAAGGAGCTGGAGGAGGCCGAGGTCACCTTCACTCCTGTTCCTGTTAAGAGTGAAGATGATGAAGACGAATCTCAGACTTCACAGCTTCATCACAAAAACCCAGAACAGACCAGGAACTCTGATTCAGACAGACAACCTGACACCGATGACAAGACTGAGGACTCCTCCGAACCAGAGACTGATGATGGTGATGAAGAGTGGAAGAATCCTGTCAGAAAGAACTTTGGCTGCTCTGTTTGTGGTAAAACATTCAAGCACAGGGGAAACATGAACATTCACATGAGGACTCACACCGGAGAGAAACCGTTTGGCTGCTCTTTGTGCACGAAAAGGTTCACCCAAAAAGCAGGTCTGGACTACCACCTGAAAGTTCACACGGGAGAGAAACCATTCAGCTGCTCCATCTGCAGTAAAACCTACCGGCACAAAGGAGCTCTGACGTATCACATGGCGACCCATGCCGGGGTCAAACTATTCCGCTGCAGCGATTGTGGGAAAAAATTCAGGGGAGCTCAGTCGAAAAGTCATAATTGTGTGAAAAAGATTCACATAAACCAAAGTGACAAAAAGAAAATCCAGAGCTGTTCGCTTTGCGATGCAACATTCTCCAACAATTACCTCCTGAAGACCCACCTGAAGATGCACAAAGGCAAGAAACTGCACACTTGCACCATTTGTGGTGCTACGCGTCAGTACAGTTCACACCTAGAGATCCACATGCGAACCCACACCGGCGAGAGACCATACAGTTGTTCTGTGTGTGGGAAAAGATTCTCTCAAAGAGGAATCATGAAGCAACACATGGCGATCCACTCAGGGGTGAAACCCTACAGCTGCACCGTCTGCGGGAGACGATTCTTCTGGCGGTTTCAGATCCAAAAGCACAAATGTCTGGGCGTGTCTTCACAGCAGACTGGTTTTAATGGCGGAAGATCAGAACCTCTCAGGATCTTCAACTCTTCAAGAACATTCAGTCAAGATAAAGAGACCCAACTGAGAGCCAACGCTGACGACAGTGTCGACGTTGAGTTTTGGAATCAGACTAGACATCATCGCTCTGGTGTCACCTACCGGAGGATCAAAAAAGTCAACGATGGGTTTGGTAATAGAAAGAAACCTTCAAGCTGCTCTGATGTCATCAAAACTCTACCCAAAGCCGATAAAAGCATCAACATCGATTTCTTCAAACAGACCAGACAGCATCACTTAAAAATGGAGGAAGTGAGTCACACAGCGTTTAATATGGACCGCCACATTCTGCAGCCACACAGGAAGTGTCACACGGGTGTGACACCCTTTAGTTGCTTATTTTGCGATAAAGCATTTGCATCTGGAGGAAGTCTAACGAGACACGTATCGGTCCATTTAGGAGAGAATCTACTCCGGTGCCTCTTTTGCGAGAAAGCATTCTCGTCGCGGTCGGATCTCGCTCGTCATCAGTGCGTTGGCGTGCCCACAGAGTTCAGTCGCAGCGAAACTGTGGAACGGATCGGTTCTGAGAAATTGCTCAGCTGCTCCCACTGTGGGAAAGTCTTTTTCAGAGAGCACCACCTGCTGGTACACACAAGGATTCACTCCTGGGGGAAACCGTGCAGCTGCAGAAATTTTCGCGCAAAACGCCGCTCAGAGGAAATGCCTCTCCGCTGCTCGATCTGCCACATTGGCGTCACGGATAGCGAGACGTTAATCAAACACATGAGGATCCATATGAGACAAACGCAGTTCAGTTGCCCAATCTGTGGTAAAGAGTTTGCCTGGAGGAGATATTTGACCAAACACATGGAAATGCATGTTAGAGGGAAACTCTACAGGTGTGACGTTTGCAACCGAGGATTCAGTCGTGTTTATCAGCTCAATTATCACAAGTGTGACAGTCGTGAACGACTGCCTGAGGATGGCCGGGAAGCTCTAGCTAGCAATTCAGCGGAGCAGACAGAACTTGACAGATCAGAACCAGGTTTAAATTCAACATGTGTGACGGTCTGTGGACCAGGTGATGATGATGATGATGATGATGATGATGATGATGGCATGGCAGAGAAACAGGCAAATGTTAAAGAGGAAAATGAAAAAGTCTGGATCAGTCAGGAGGAAGGGAAAAAAGAAGAGCTAGAAACCAAGTTCTGTCCTCCTGTGAAGAGTGGGGATGTTGAGGAGAAGCCTCAGGCCTCGCTGCAGCCGATGGAACCCGATCCAGAGGACTGTAGGGGATCAGAACCAGTCAGAAGCCCTGATCCGGACTGGCAACCCAACAACGATAGCAGTGTGGATAGCGATTTCTGGAAGGAGACCAAAGAGCGTCTGACTGATGCAAAATATCGTGAGACCTCCGAAGGTCTGTCTGGATTTGATTTTGACGCGAAAGAGATCGTCTCTTCTGACGATGAAGAGTCCAAGACTCTGGAACTTGAGAGCGACGACAGCACCGACAGTGATTTCTGGAAAGACGAGAGAAAACCACAGGAAACTAGCAAGAAACAACACAACTGCTTGGAGTGTGGGAAAGCGTTTCGACACAATCACCACATGAAGAGTCACATGAAGTCTCACGAGAGACGGAGAGTACCGTTCTCCTGCTCCATTTGCGGCATTGAATTTCTGTACAAGTCACTTCTGAAGATTCATATGAGAACTCATACGGGTGAGAAGCCGTTCCTGTGCTCCGTTTGCGGAAAGAAATACGCCCATAAGGCGAGCATGCAGTCGCACATGGCGATCCACGCGGTGGAGAAACGCTACACCTGCAACGCCTGCCACGAAAGCTTCGCCTGGTTCACCGAGCTGAAATACCACCAGTGTGGGGCAACGTCCTGATGGACGGAGGAACGACGGGGCTGTACCGAAAGGAAATCTAAAGCTTTGTTTTAGTTGTGTTATCTGAAATAAAACAGTCAACACACTTTTATCTCATTGGATGCCAGAGCAGAGTTCCCTATACTGCCAGCGGTTTGGAGCATTTTGACCAATCTTTCAAGGCCCAGAGTATACTGAGTTCTATCACGATAAAAACAGTGAAACTATCAAAAGAAAGTGTAAACTTTGTTCTTCAATCAGAGCTAAAGAGTTTGTTTCTAGTGTCTTGGGTTCTTTAGTTATCGACAGTAGAACAGAGTGGTTCTTGACCAACAAAATGGAGAAAACCAGCTTTTTGTGAGCAGAATGGAGACACTGATGCTAGTATTTTTAGCTTTAGTGACACCTCACACATCAACAATTTTTTACTTCGATAAAACAACAAACAACACAGATAAAGGGCTTCAGATGGTAAAATTTTTTTATTTAATGTATAACTCAGTGTCGACATTTGACAACTACCTATCATCAAACATTCTCCGTATGAGTCTGAGGTACTAGAATTTTCCAACTTGTAAATTTTTGCAATCGTCTTCTCGTCTCTTATTCTCGTGTGACAGATGCCGATCACTCGTCCAGTCACGGCCCTACTGCCCCCTACAGGGGATCAGTTCACACTGCTGTAGGAGTAGCATACTGATGGGGGCTCCACCATCCCCTAGCTCCCCTACATTATTTCAGTGAGGTCAGAACTTTTGCTCAAAGCCTCAAAACTTAGCAAGTTTCTGCTCATTGAACTCATTATTGATTTACTTGATTTTGCATTTGGATTGGTGTCAACTTCTTATTTTCATTCCTTTGTCGTCATATGTATTAAAATCCATGAGGTGTAGTCAGCAGCATTTTTAGCATAGCATCGCTATCTGAAGGCAGCAGGAAGTGACCCAACCATCGCCCAACAGAAACGTCTAAAGTCACAGTTTTAAAAACGAATTGGATGAACTGACAGGGAACCTCACGACGCAGCACTCTGGACCGTTTCACTGCGTGAACCTGCAGTTTTTCACCGTGTGGTGCAGCGTGACTTTACACATAATGACTGAATGACTACAGGCAGACAGGAGTTTTTTTTGTGTTTTTTTTTAAATTTTATATACTGGTTTGATCCCCGAAGGGAAATTAAGAGAGCACACTCTAGCTACTGATTACAAACGCATGCATACATATTTGTGAATACAGGCCCCTGTATCACACACACACACAAAGGGGCCTGTAGGCATGCAGGGGAGGTAGAGTGGCAGGCAGCTCCTTCTTGGTGCGCCTCAAATGAGCAATTTGTAAAGGGGACGGCACCTTGCTCAAGGGTGCCTCGGCAGTGCTCCGGAGATGAGCTGACACCTCCCACTGTTAGCTCACCTCCGGGTATTTTGGGGGGGGCGGGAGCGGGAATCGAACTGCCGATCTTAAATCATAGGACGACCCGCTCTACCGCCCGCTTTATCACTGAGCCACTGCCGCCCCTATTAACTTGTCATTTTACCATATTTGAAGTGATTTGTTTTGGTAACTCTTGCTGGTAAAACATACAAAATAAGAATGAAAATACCAATTCAGGTGAATCAACTTAATTACCAAAGTTATCAGGTTGTGTGTGAGACCTCACACAACTTGAAGTTGTGTCGGTGTGTTAGCGTAAAGCAGGAGGCTTATCTTTTTCAGCTTTGTCACGTGACCAAAGAAGAAGCCAAAGTCCCGGCAGGCGGCAGCTCTTTCTTGTCCTGACGTTGGTTATCAGCTGCTGGAGACCTTTGATGACTTTTGCTGTTGGAGCAGCAGGAAACAAAATAAAACTTCCACCATGAGCACCAAACGAAGCACAAACGACGTCTCTGATTGTTTGACTCTCATTTAATGTGTTGCTGCTGATGTTAAAACTCAATCAATAATAGAACATCAGAATAAAATACAAACTGCTTTTAATGTGAAAGTCTAAAAAAAGATCAAAAGAAACCAAATCAGGAGAAGACCAGATAAGAAATGGAGAGGTTGCTGCGGCAACGGCAAAACTACCAAGAAATTACTAAAAATCAAACATTCTCTCCATGTGGATGCGTATAGGTTGTGTGTGTGTGTGTGTGTGTGTGTGTGTGTGTGTGTTTAAAGTATAAATAGAATTTTTATTCTTCCAAAAATGTTAAATTGGATTACTCAATGTACTGATTTAAAACTAAGCTAAAAATCCTTGATCTTTTTTGTCCATAAGGACGGCAAGTAAACAACACTAAGCAGTTACTAACAGAAATAAATTATATCACGATATCACCATGGCAACAAGCCTTATCCATGAAAACGACACGTGAATCATTTCTTGCACACGTCTGCTGGAGACACAGAATGACATCATCAGAGCCGTCGGATGAGCGGGTCCATCCGTCCGTTGGACCGTTCAGGCCTCTGCATCAGTTTCTTTTTTCATCTGTTCAGTTTGATGAAGCCATGAGGACGGGGGTTCGTCTCTATCGCCGTCATCTTCGCGCTTCACCTGGACTGGAGTGACAGTGACGGTGACCTTCTCCAGTTGAGGCTCCGGGCGAAGCGTTGTCGACACATCACCACACTTGTGTCTTTTCAACTGAGGATGCCACATGAAGCTTCTGCCGCAGGCGCTGCAGCTGAACGGTTTCTCCCCTGTGTGGATTCGCATGTGTGATCTTATGTAGTCCTCGCTTGAGAAGGATTTCGTACAAACCGAACAGCTGTAGGGTTTCTTTCCTGTGTGACCTAGTATATGCTTCACCAGGTTGGTCAGGCGGGTGAATGTTCTCCCACACACTGAGCAGCTTAAGGGTTTCTCTCCAGTGTGACTTTTCAGGTGACGGCGGAGATCTCCTCTTTGACAAAACCTTTTACCACATATAGGACAAACGACAGCTTTCACTTCACATTGCTCCTCTGGCTTTTGAAGTTCCTGATTGGTCCACAGTAACGATTCCCTGCCAAATTTGCGTTTTTTGAACTGCCTGCTGCTGCCAGATGGTTTCTCCTTGCAGTGCGTCATCTTGGGCCTCTTCGGCTTTGAGGTTCTGCTGAATCGTTTGTCACGCATGCAACACTGAAACGATTTCTCAGGAAGATCACCGATAAAACCCAAGCCAGCACCGCCGACTGTTATGTCATCGCTGCTCATTTCTGCCTCGGGTTCAAGACGTTCTTCCGTCGTGCTGTTAGGTTGTAAATGCTGATCTGGACTGGAGCTCCTTGCCAGTTCTTCTCCTCCATACTCCTCAAACTCCAGTTTCTCTTCCTCATCTTCACACTTCACAAGGACGGGAGTGAAGATGTTCTCCAGCTCTGGAAGCCATTCCTTCTCTTGACCGGTCCAGACTTCCTCCTCTTCCTCTTTAATGTGGTTCATACTGAGGCTCCCATCCTGCCGTTCAGGGGTCACCTCATCGTCACTCACTGATGGCTGCTGGACGACTGCAGTGACAAACAAACACATCCTGAAGAAAACCGATTTCACATTTAAAAACGGTTCAGACTGCACCAATCACACTTGTTTTCCTGTCGTACTTACATCTGTACAAGTGTAACTCTCGATTGTACATAAGTGCGCAAAAAAAAATAGATGGAAAAACAAAAATCAAGTTTATGTCAAATTATTTTTGCACAAAAAACTAAATTCTGCAATATAGCTCTAAACTATTTATTATTTAAAGTAATTTAAACATCTATGAACCCTCCCCATACTGACATTAAACCACCCTCTATCTGTATTACCTTTCCCCACACTCCGATAGATGGTTTAAAGCACTTTTGTATTTAAGTGAAGTGTTTCTTTAATACACGGCAGTGCACTACGTTCCGTAAGTCTCGGAACGCGGCGCACTTCCGAATGCTGTCAGCATTCGGAAGTGCTGTCAATAGAATGCGCGTACGGTATCACATGACTACTTACTAAAAATCGACGACGTAGTGAAACTGCATCTTGAAGTGCGAACAAGCGAGGGATTACTGGAATTAAATATGCACAGTAGCTCCAATATATCTGCCGTTACTGCAATTGTTTTGAATTCAGATTAGTTTACGTAGGGTATACGTGTGTTTATCCACGGTATACATCTATTTATCGGCACAAGTTAATTCGACATAAGCTGTTTTCAACTTAGGTATGGATACTATATAACACTTACTAACGACGTAGGGTGTGGTATACCTTCATGATCTCCCAAGTCCTTCTAGCATCAACAGAATGCATACAAGACAAACTTTATTGCTTGCAGGACTTTGACTAAAGGTATGTTAATATGTATACTTCATGTTACATATATTAATATGTATGTATATATTTTTATTTACGTATGAACCCCCCCTCTCCTCTGCTGCTGCAGTCATGTACGTTTCTCCACTGTGGGACGAATAAAAGTATATCTTATATTATATCTTATCTCGTGAAAATTATTTTACTTTTACTTTGAAATCCGGATGTAGCGCACCGCGATTTAAACGGAGGCTCCAGACGCCACAAACAGCTCCGTGGTGAGTTTACAACAGTCGGTAAACACCGTTACAGGTTGTTTACTGCTACAGCTGTTTATGGAACAACAAACAGGAGCCAAATAAAGACGTAAACACAAACATTTAACCCCTTCACCGTCGTCTCGTCCCCGGAAGTCCAGCTGCTCTCCTGCTATGCTAGCGGCTGGTTAGCATCAGTGAACAGGTGAGCGGCGACAGGAGGTCACGTGACCTACCTGTCTTCTGTATCCGCAGCTGGGGCTTGAAAACAGCGTCCAGGAGTTCTCGTTGTCGCTCGTTCTCCTCTTTAGAACGACACAGTTCCTCCTCGTACTCTGCTATCGTTCTTTCAAACAGCCCAAATATCTCTTCAGCAGCCGCGGTCAGTCGCTGCTGCACCAACGCTCTCAGCATTTGGCCTTTAGACATTTTCCCCCGACGTCACGTCCGTCACGGACCCCGTCAGCTCTCCATCCAGCGCTGACGAGCGGAGCGGCTGACTTCCGGTTAGCGCGCTAAGCTAACTCGAGGAGCTTTTAACGCGGACGTAGAACTTCTGGTGAAAGTTGGTTGGACTATTTTGTCATCAGCTGATGTTAAAGTACTAAAGTTGAAAACTGAATCGTGTCAGCAACCAAAACGTTCACGAAACATTTATCCGAGTCAACAGAAAGAAGCTGCGCCAAACAGGTGTCACCCAATTAACTGTCCAACACCTACTTCCGTGTTGAACCGGAAGTGGGTGTATGTTTATATGTGACCGTCCAATGAGATAAATGGAGTGAAGAAAAACGCCAACTATTATTAACTGTGACTGTGTACAAAAAGACCTCTTTGGTATTACTGATATTGTTTAACAGTTTTAAGCAAATTTGGAAAATAGAGCTCAACAGCTTCTAAAAAGAACAAAATACAACATATTCCTATTTTAATGATAAGTTATTGTAAAGTTTATGAATGATGAAGCTGCTGAAGTCAAAAAAGGTAGCAGAATGTGTGCAGATCAAGAAGAGATTCTGGATCTCTGAATTTTTTTCATAAGGTTTCAGGATAATATTTATGGATAATTTTAAAAGAAATTTCTTTCACTTCCAACACTAAACAACAAGCCTGTTGTGATGTTTTGATCAAATGTTAAGGTGTGATATGTGTGATTCTCTTTTAATAGTACAGTGTTTGAATATGTATATTTTTACTATATTGTAGGTGTATTTCACTGCTTTTCATACATCATGGCCAGGGGACTACAGGTGAAAACTAGCCTTCTGACTAATTCTGGCTTTTTTAACCATGTATAATCATGTGTTTTATGAAATTGCATTGTCCCCTTCAAATAAACTAAACTAACTAAATTATTAGGAATTGTCAAAACTTGCTTTCAATTTATATCAGACAAAAAATTCCATTGTGAAACAACGTGTGGATCAAATTTAGATTCTTTATTCAACATAGAGGGTTTATTCACGTAACTATTTTTAGAATGAGTGAAACAGATTTTTCGACTGTTTGAACAGAACTGTTGAGGAACCATCAGAACATTAGAATAAACAATTCTTGATGAAATTTTAACACCTTTATTGTAGCATCAAATACAGTTACGTGTTCTTTAGATGTGGTTGGAAATTTATGAGTTTAAAAAGTCACAAGTTGTCCTTTACAATTAAAAAGTGTACTTGCCAGTATAATCTATTTCTCAACACAATTAGAGTAGAACAATTTATTTTTGTACAGTATGTCTCCATTATTACATATCAAATATTTATGTGAAGAATAATTGTTGTTGTGTATTTGGGACCAAGCTGATGGAACTTGTTTCAGAAAAACACAGAATATACTACTTTCAAAATGTCAGCGAGCTCCACATCAGACTGTTACTGATGAACGGAAACGTTAGATATTTGTATTACTACAAATTATCTGAATGTTTGTAATATTCTTGCATATTAATTATTGTACACGCTGTTAGGCGGTGATTCGTTTTAAAATAAAACATTGAAAATAAACTGTAATGAAGTGAAAAGCACTTCCGCTTTAACGCAGCTACTTCATAGCAGCAGCACTGCCCCCTCATGTGAGCTCATCGTCAGACGACGACAACGCTAAACTAGCTAAGGTGATAACATCAGTCTCTGTCTGTCAAGATACCAGCTACCATGTAATGCTAACTTCTTTAGCTTCATGGGCCAGCGGAAGATGACTCGATGACAAGGGAGCAACTTCCATCTCATGTTTGTTTCCAAATAAAGGTCCACAAACTTCAAGTGTCAAGAACAGAAATAAATGTGTTAAAAGAACAAGACTCCAACTTTTCTTGAGAACAAACACTTTGTTTTCCTTCTTTTTCATTACAAATAACTTTCAAGCATTAAAAATAACTAATTTCAACTGCAGTGGCTGAGGATCTGCTAAATTTACGTAATGTTTAGTCACCCCATGTTTGACACCATTAACATCCAAAAAAAAAGTCACTTACAGGCAGAGTAAAGAAGAAACAACAGGCAGTAGATTAATAATGAGTAAAACTGTTGAAAAATCCTGATAAGTTAAAAGAAGTTGGCAGAAATCTGTAAGATCAGGATTTCTACAAGGTGGAGTTTATACATAAATACATCATTCTGAAGCATCATTCTGTGTTTATGTCAACAGTAGTCAGTAGAGTCCAAATACATGTGAATAAAACCGTTAACGGTGCACACACTGACCTGTCCTCGTGCAAATATGAAAACTTTTTAAAAATGTCCATTCTCACCGTGTGAAAATGCCTTGGTCTCATTTCAGTCACGAAAAAAAGGTAAAACATGAATATTTTTCATTGTACTTTCATGGTGGCTCGGTGGTGCAGCACCGTCGCCTCACATCGAGAAGGCTCTGGATTTGATTCCTCTCTGTGTGGAGTTTGTAGATTCTCCCCGTTACAATAAACAAGTCTTGTGTTGTTTTTGTTTCAGACGTGTCAGTTTCACCTGAACCAGCAGGTTTCTCACACAAGCTCACACCGTCTCCTCTCTGTGAACAGTCATGTGATGCTTCAGGCTGACATTATGGCTGAATCTCTTCCAACACACGGAGCAGCTGAAGGGTTTCTCCCCCGTGTGCGTTCTCATGTGTGTTATGGCGTGGTCGCTCCGTGTGAAGCGTTTCTTACAGAATGAGCAGCTGAAAGGTTTTTCCCCGGAGTGAAATCTCGCGTGTCGAACTAAGTTCTCCTTCCGAGGGAAACTTTTCCCACACACCGAGCAGCTGAAGGGTTTCTCTCCAGTGTGGCATCTCATGTGGATCTGCAGATGTCCCTTGTGGCGAAATCTTCGCTCACATTCGGAGCAACGGAACGGCTTCTCTGAAGTGTTGTGGTCAGAGTCTGGTCTGAAATGTCCGTCTGGATCTGAGCTCCTGGCTGGATCTGGTCCTCCAGAGTCCACATAGGTTTTCATCTGTTCAATCTGAGGGCTCTGCCAGAACAGGGGGTGCTCCTCATCATCATCATCGTATTCCTTCTTCACTAGGAGAGGAGTGAATGTCAGCTCATTCTCCTCCAGCTCTTGAAGCTGCTCTGCCTCCTGATTGGTCCAGAGTTCCTCCTGTTCCTCTTTAATGTCTGGCAGCTCAGGCTGTTCTTCCTGGTCCAGACCAGGAACGATGTCTTGTTGCTCGTGGGGTCGCTCTTCTTCACTCACCAGCTGCCTGACATCTGTAGGAAATACTGAAAGACAAAAAACATTCATCTTTATCTCCGTGTTGAATAAAGTCGACTGGACTTTTCTCCTCTTATTCAAGAGTCATTGAATAGAAACGTGCTACGAAGAGCAGAACGCATGACTTCAACTTTTATTTTGAATTCCGGAAATAGCACGCTGTATTCAGCTTGCTTAAATCCAGATTACACACTTAACAACATCTCAATGATGACGGTAAACACCGACAGAAGCTGACTCTCTGAACTGAAAACTAACTGAACACAACCATGACATTGTGTGACTTTTATTTTGAAATCCGGATGTAACGCCTCCATTCACTCGATTTAAATGGAGGCTCCAGACGTCCCCGGAAGTCCAGCTGCTCTCCTGCTATGCTAGCGGCTGGTTAGCATCAGTGAACAGGTGAGCGGCGACAGGAGGTCACGTGACCTACCTGTCTTCTGTATCCGCAGCTGGGGCTTGAAAACAGCGTCCAGGAGTTCTCGTTGTCGCTCGTTCTCCTCTTTAGAACGACACAGTTCCTCCTCGTACTCTGCTATCGTTCTTTCAAACAGCCCAAATATCTCTTCAGCAGCCGCGGTCAGTCGCTGCTTCACCAACGCTCTCAGCATTTGGCCTTTAGACATTTTCCCCCGACTTCACCTCCGTCACGGACCCCGTCAGCTCTCCATCCAGCGCTGACGAGCGGAGCGTCTTCCTCTTCTCAGGATCAGCGATCATCGTTCACCTGGTCGAACGGACAGCGCCGCCTGGCGGAGCGGATCTTACTACGACCCTCATTAACGCCTTAATTTACCACTGGTAGAAACGGATTTTAAATGTGTGTTATTGAAAGGTAATAATGATATATTTTGACATGCATGACAAAATAATAAATAGGTATTCTATTTATAGAACAAAAACAGAAACAACCCGACGTATTGATAGTTCATATAACCAAACAAATATGTCAGTTTTTATAATGATATTGTTACACTCTGAAAGTCACACAAAGTCAGCTGCTCAGACTTTTCAAAACAGGAAACAAAGATCCAGAAGGGCAAACTGGGATTATTCGGGTCGGAAAGTGAAAGGATTTTACACCTTGATTCCACGAGGGGGCGCTACTGAGAGGAGAGGACGCGAAGAAGAAGACGAGACGGATGTTGTTCTGATTGGCTCCACGGTAGCACCGGTGGCCCCGAACGGGTTCGTCTCGGATTAACCTACGGATAATCACCCAGAGGCGAACGGACCGGACCGGACCGAACCGCTCGTCAGTGTATGACGGAGAGCTTAGGGCTCCAGCGGCTAGCTTCCCGGAGCTAGCGGATCAATAACGCCTGCTGTCAGTCGACGAGGCGAGCGGAAGTGACGCGTTTTAGACGCGACAGGAAATACTCGGTGGCTAATGGCGCAGCGGAAAGGAGCTGGCTGTTTTAGCGTGAACGTTAATCCTCATAAACGTTGAGATTTGTCTCCATCAGCATCAATAAATAATCATAGCGGATATCCGGTTTGAACGGATCTTGTGTTTTTAATAATTATCTTACAGGATTCATTTCTTGGCTGACAGTACCTTCCGTGAGGAGTTAGCTTAGCGCGCTAACCGGAAGTCAGCCGCTCCGCTCGTCAGCGCTGGATGGAGAGCTGACGGGGTCCGTGACGGAGGTGACGTCGGGGGAAAATGTCTAAAGGCCAAATGCTGAGAGCGTTGGTGAAGCAGCGACTGACCGCGGCTGCTGAAGAGATATTTGGGCTGTTTGAAAGAACGATAGCAGAGTACGAGGAGGAACTGTGTCGTTCTAAAGAGGAGAACGAGCGACAACGAGAACTCCTGGACGCTGTTTTCAAGCCCCAGCTGCGGATACAGAAGACAGGTGGGTCACGTGAGTCACACCGGAAGTTTATAACGGTTCAAACAACCGAGATGTGTCGCGGGTATGAAGTCATGAGTACGTGGACTGTACAGGAGAGACAATAGAGGTAGTCCTCAACATACGAACACAACTGGTTTCTAGAGGTTGTTTGTAATTTGAATTGTCCGTAAATCGTTATTTATTAAATTTCAATCTCTAATTTCCATTTGAGGTCGTTTAATTTTTATTTCTACCCTAAATACTAAAGTTCTATTCAGACTGACCAGAAACAATTACACAACAATAAAAAAACAGACTGAATAAAATCCTGTAGTAACATAGTGTAACTTTAACATCTCTGCCTCTGCTGAATGCGTTTTCTCCTGGGGGGTGTAGAAGCTAAACCCAGCTTTAATCCACTAAGGGTTTCCAACACACTGACGTGAATTATGTGCTGATGTCACTTCCTGCTCATCTAAAGTCAGACACACTCATATTTCATTAACTTTCTCAGTTAACTCCAACTAGTAAAACATTCAGAGTTCAATGTTAGCGTCAGTTGATGCTTCCAGGCAGAAACCTGACCCGGCCAACAATGGTTCCTACATCATTTAGTTCCTACAGGAGGACGACCCCATCACTAATGAATAAATGTGAACTAACAGCAGGTGGTGACAGGGTTTTCTGACAGGTGTCTGTCGTCTACATTGCTGCTCTAACTTTCAACCTGACCTAAATTGCCTTCAGTAAAGATCCCCCCACACCCTTAACGTAACCTTCTCCATTTGTTGTTGTTTTTTTTGTAATATTTTAATCACTTCCTCGCAGGCAATCAGGTTTCAGCGAGTGAAGAAGAGGTTTCCCCTGAGCTGCAGGACTGGAGACCAAGTCTGGATCCAGAGGATCCACCAGACATCAAACAGGAGCTCTGGACCAATCAGGAGGAAGAGCAGCTTCAGTACCCAGAGGAGGCGGCGTTCCCATTCATCCCTGTTCCTGCAAAGAGTGAAGATGACGACCAGAAGCATCACTCCCCACAGCTTCACGGAACCGATCCAGAACCATCTGGGAACTCCGATCCAGGTTATTTACCGACGGACGCCGACACAGAGTATCGAAACATCAGCACCTTCGTCAGCAACGAAGGGTCCAACGCTAGCAACGATCTAGCTAACCACGCTGAATTTGGAAAAATGTATAGCCGACAGCTGAAGCTAGCATCGCACGACTCCGACGAGAAACGCTTCAGTTGCTCTGTGTGCGGCAAAATGTTCACCAGAAAAGCGACTGTGGTGAATCACATGAGAACTCACACGGGGGAGAAGAAACACCTCTGCCCCTTCTGTCGCAAGCGCTTCTCGCGTCACGCTTACTTACAGTCGCACCTGAGGACGCACACGGGCGAGAAACCCTACAGCTGTCCGCTCTGCAGCAAGAGCTTCACACAACACACGCATTTACGACTGCACAAGCGAATACACACCGGGGAGAAACCGTACGGCTGCACCCACTGTGGCAAAACCTTCACCTGGCCCACTCAGCTCAAGAGACACAAGTGCGCCGACGGTCGTCTCCGGTTCTCGGCCAATCAGGAGGAGGATGCTGACACGGTTGGACTTGCATGCGGTCCCCTGGAGGTGGGAGATGATGACGATGATGAAGTCACGCTTCGAGCTTTGCAGCTTCATCAGCTGTGAAGACAGGAGCTGGTAGGTGGAACCGGGTGGGAGCTCAGATCTGGTTGGATGGGCTCTGATGGACCTCGTTGGTTGGACGGTCACGGCAACGTCATCCTGACTCGATCCAGCACCAAAACGTTTGATATAAAGATTAGGTCTGGAGTCCAGGCTGATAAACGATGCAGTTTCTTATACATATTCTTATTTTGACCCCCAGAACCAACACGTCCAACCACTGGTGACAAGTCTGGATGTCCTTTTCCTCTGCAGAGGACAAACGTCCATGATGTCAGAGACTCACTTCTGATCAGTTGGTGTTTGTTTCAGGACTCTGAACGGGTTTATGGAACAAAAACAAAACCAAAAACTTTACATTTTTCTCTGTTCTGGAACAGAATCAGTTTTTCAAAATAATTGTAACCGGTTAATAGTCCGTCACCCTTGAAAAATGTTTGATTCAGACATTAGCTCATGAACTTCAAGTCATTTTCAGAGCAGTGTGTCCCTGTACCACCAGCGCTTCGTAACAATTAATCTCCTCCGGTGGACTTCCTCCGACGCTCCGGACGTTTGTTGGTGTTTCCTTTCTGTTCTGACCGATCACAAGATGCTTGGTTTTTTAATCCGACCGGTTCAGGAACGTCAATTCATTGGTGGAACATAAAACTCGAAACATTATAATCCTGTTTGTGTTCAGAACGAACCAATTGGTAAAATATTCTGGTTCAAAGCTGTGGTTATTTTAATCTGTCTGTTTTGAAACTGTCGGACTCACTTTCACGTCTTATTTCGTTAACTTTGCATGACTTTGCTCGATGTGGATTGAGACACTCGAACGTCGCTGTCAGTGTGTCGATAAAATTGGTATTGAGGACATTTTGATGGCAGAACTGATCTCATTTGTGAAACAAAATTAGCTATTAGTTAATATAATTCATGGAAAACGAATCATTTTTGACAGAAATGTTGTATTCTGTATAATTTGTGTGGGTTTTTTTCTCATTAATTCCACAAATCATGTTCTGCTTCCATCGTCTGCTCTGGGAACGTCTGATGGAGAATTTATTTGTTGTCTTTCATAACAAACTTTCCAAAAGATAAAATCGTCCCATTAAATTTCCTTCCTAGCGAACTAGAGGGACCAGGACGCGTTCCCCTTGGCTAACATCACTTAAGCTAGTGTGAAGTCACTTTGTCTTTCATAAGGGCATCCCCTGAGTTTATCTTTTCGTTCTTTTTTCGTATCTTTTCACGCTGTTCTCTTCAGAAAGTGTCTCTAAAGATGCGGTAATGACCTCTGTTTGTCTGGATAAACGTGTCCGGACGCTTTGCGTGGTTTTTACGTTTATTCCTGGAATATTTAACCGACGAATCGACTCTCGTTAAGCAACAAGGCTACAGAAATTAGCTAAGCATGTTGACCAAAAGCAGGCTTGTTTTCAAGCCCCAGCTGCAGTCACACAGAAAAGGTAGGTGGCTGGAAGTTTGATCGATGAACAGGCTGATTTCCAGCTTGGTTTAAAGTGTAATGTTTTTATCTCTGTCAATGTAAACAAAGAAACTATCGCAAGAAAGAATGTAGGAACGATTTTTTTTTGTCCTGTTGCAGAAATGGTAATTCTAGTGAGTTCCACTGGAGCTCTCGGGGGTCCAGGGGTCACAATGAAGGGGGCAAGATTTAAATCTTAAATCTTGCCCCCTTCAATCCGTAGTTAGCATCATTAGTTATGTTTCTGTCAACAGCATTGCTTCACGTCTGTAAAGAGAGATTCCTCATGAGTGGGGGTGGGGCAGGTTGGTCTGATCTGTCCTTTACTGCGCCATGAAGTCAGGTTTTTGGCGTTAGTGTGTTTCCTGTCGTTCCTCAGCTTTTGTTTCTGCACGTGAGGACACACATTGGAGAAAAACCGTTCGGTTGTCACATGTGTGGGGAAAACGCTGAGGAGTAAAGTGACGCTACAGAACCACTCACTGTGGAACCCACGCCGGGGAGAAACCCTACAGCTGCGGCGTTTGCAACAGGAAGTTCGTCTGGCACTGGCAGCTCAGACAACACACATTTAACTGCGAGCCATCGGACTGGGGGAGGCAAGGGGAACGATTACGTCAATGTTTGCTCAAATTGCGATCGGCTGGGATCCGAGTTAAAATAACGGCTCTTTCCCAGTTCGCTGGGATTGGCTCCAGCAACCCCTGTGACCCGAGGAAGTGAGCAAGTGTCTGGTGTTGGGACCTCATTGGCCGGCGTCTCCATTCAAATCCATTGTGAGTTCGTAGTTGTTATGAGCTGTTAGTCGTCCAACAGTCTGATAACCAAACACGTGACATCACTCAATGGCCACGCCCACACAAGAAGATTGGGAACCGCCCCTAACGATGATTTCATGAGCCGGGTTAACTAGATGACTGCTGACTAGTAGCTGCTTTGGACAACATTTGTTGTTGGTGTGTGTGTGTGTGTGTGTGTGTGTGTGTGTGTGTGTTAGCGTTAGCGGCTGTAATTAGCCGGTCTTATCTGTCCCGACTGGATGCTGGGAGCTAAATGTCATCCTGTCTCCGAGCGGCGACGCTTCTCTTCAAACGAAAGGTTTCCTGAATCAGCTGCGTTCTGATTGGACGATTGCGCTGATGAAGACTCACAGCTGGAGGTCATCATCAGCGAAATGAAAGCCAATAGAATCCAAGTGACTCACGGCCGGAGTGCGGGTTGGTGTTGTAGAGGCTGAAGTCAGTCAGAGCCGAGCAGCTTGGTGAAGAAACTTTATTTAAAAAACACAAATGGATCTGAGGAACGACACGACAACAAAGACAGAAACATGCAAACGGTCACTGTGTGTGTGTGTGTGTGTGTGTGTGTGTGTGTGTGTGTGTGTGTGTGTGTGTGTGTGCGTGTGCGTGTGTGTGTGTGTGTGCTCAGTAGCAGCGCAGGAAAAACGTGTTGCAGGCCGTTCCCCGCAGGCAGTCGCACAGACGACCGATTCGGGGTCCGTGTTTCATCGCACACCGCTCGCCCACGTCACACTGACAGAGAGAGAGGGGTGTGTCACATAATACAGCAGCACATATACAGTAGCTTAGCCTGGAAACAGCTAGCCTAGCCTCTGTCAACAATAACTAAAAAGGGCGGGTCACTGGTCACCCCTCCGACCACCAGAGGGCGCTAGGCTAACATCACCCTCAGTTATAGAGCTAATGTTGCTAGGGGTAGCTGCTATATGTCAGACACATCAGTTCTGCTTCAAACTGTTGGACTCACCTGGTGTGGCTCCGCCCACTGAACCCTGACCTGTCAGGCGCTGCGTTCAGGGTCTTCATTCTGTAACGTGTGTGAGCATGACTGGAGGCTGACGTTAGAGTTACAGAAAGTCTTGGGTCTCGCTTTCATATTGAGCTAATGCTAGTTAGCTCAATATGAAGTGTGTTAAATGAAGTGTATTTTGCACCATTAGCATAGCATCGCTATCTGGAGGCCGGAGGAAGTGACAGAAGTGTCACTGCAGGGTGAGGCTTTAGACACACACACAGGAGGGTTCACACACACACACACACAAACACACACAGAGTGGAGGCAACACAACCTAAAAGATGAATCTGATTGGCCGTCTGATTGACAGACGTCCGTCACGCTCTCACCCGAGGGATGACGCTGGCTTTCTTCTCCACAGAGAGGCCGATGCTGCTGTCAGCTTCATCCAGGAAACCCTGCAGAGCATCAGCCTGACACACACACACACAAACACACACACACACACACAAACACACACACACACACACACACACACACACACACCAGGTGAACTACTCAGATGTGTTTCTGTTAATGCAGAATTTTTTTATTCCTCAGTCCAGTAAGATTTCCATCCTTCCTAACGAGTAAACAAATAAGTAGTCAATAACAGTAAACACGTTTTCTGACGAGTGTTTACTGTAATTCACACACTGATCTGTGTGTTTGCGTCGGAGCCTGACTTTGCTGCGACACATCAACAAACAAACGAATAAACAACCAGCCGAGTTTTTAACACGTTTTACGTCTCTCCACTGATGACATATTTCAACAATTTCCCTCCAATTTTCCTGTAACTTATCTAAGTTCACATTTTTAATGCCAAGTTTCACTTTAAATCTATTTTTTCTTCTGTAATTCTAAATCTTTTATTACATGTTTTAACTGTTTCATATTAGATTTTCAAGAATTTTTTAAAATTTCTGTAGCACAAAAAATGCATTTCATCACTAAAATACACAAAAGTTTATTAGTGAGTTAATTTATTCTTTTAAATAATATCAGTAATAATAATAATGATAAATCAGATGACTCACCAGCTCTTTGGTTGTGAGTCCGATCGGCTCCTCCAGCGCTGACGGCAGGTTGTTGTCGGCTGACCTTTGACCCTCACAGTGTGATGTCAGCACAGACAGACAGACGGCCAGGTAGATGACGACTCGCAGGCTCTCCATGACTAGAACACGACCTGAACACGACCTGAACACGACCTGAACACGACCTGAACACCTGGAGGAGGAAGCAGAGAACGTTTGGTCCACAGATCTGAGTTCAGCATCGCTGGCGAGTCGATGGCGAACTCACGATGAGCGACGGTCCAGCGGCGACACGAAGGTTCTTCTGGTCGACTCTTCTTCTCTAGGTTTGACGTGCTCCTCCTCCTCCTCTTCACATGTGCTGTGAGGTTTCCTCCCTCCTCTATTTATACCGTCTCCTCTTCCTCCTCCTCCTCCTCCTCCTCGTCTTCCTCCTCCGCCGCCGTCGTCACGTTTATTCATGTATTCAGCGGCTCAGATGAAGCGGCGTGGACGTGTTGACGTGTGACGGATGAGGCTGCTGCCCACTTAATATTCAACGGGTCGATGGCGCACCTTTACACCCAGGTGTTGTCTGATAGAGGTCAAAGGTCACACCGCTGGAAGTGAGATGAATGTCAGAGGAACCAGCTGACGTCTGATTATCACCTTCATCAGAATCGAGAAAATAATCCACGAACAACCAGATATTAGACAATAATCTATCAATCAGATAATAATCTATCAATCAGATAATAATCTATTAATCAGATAATAATCTATCGATAACCAGCCAGTCAGATTATTCTGGTGGTGTTCGATCAGATCCCTGAGGTTCACCAGAGCGATGATGTCACTCAGGACGCCAGAAAAAACGCCAAGATTAAATGGACAAAAGGAAAAGTGATAAATAAGATAAATTCAAATGAAGTTGAATAAATTAAAATAAATTGAAATAAATTAACTTGTAATAAAATACATTGATGTAAATTGAATTAAAACTATGCAGTCAGAGACTGTAACATCCCGCGACACACCTGAATTCAAAATTTTACCCTGACTTACTTTCACAGATCAAGGTCATTTAATAACAGACACATGATCCAACATGTAACCGGTGCTTTCTGTTTGTCATCAGGTTTGTGTACACCAGAGATGTGAACCTAAACATGTATACAGGTGAAAATGTGACCTTGACCTAGTTTTTCAAGGTCAAAGTTGTGATTTGATTTTTGTCCCCTTGCCTCCCTGAATATAACGCCTTTTGCTTCGTCTCTTCAAAAATATCTCAGAATAGAAAATATCTCAGACCATAGATCAAAGCAACAGCTTTGATCTATGGTCTTACTCACACTGGCCTTCTCCCTCATTTTTCCGTCTTATCTGGTTCCTGAGTGTACAAAAGAAATTTGACCTTGACCTAGTGTTCTCAAGGTCATCATCTCATCTCCACCCCCTGTCCTGCCTGAGTCATGTGCTTTTTGTTTCATCTTTCTGTCTGAACGGTTTGAAGGTATTTGATGGACTAACTGACGAACACAGAAACACTGACATTACAATAAATCACCGCTTCACAGGATGTAAAAAATGAAAAATTTAAATGAAATTTAAAAAAAAAATCCAAATTGTATGAATTGAAGTAAAATACACTGAAATAAAATACATTGAAAAAAATATAACAAATTGAAATAAAATAAATGATAGTGAATTGAATTAAAATGTAAAGTCAAAATAAAATAAAACTTTGAAATGAAATAAATTAAAATCAAATTTAATAAATTAAAATTAATATAAAATTAATTCATAAAAAATAATTGATATAAAATTAAGATAACTCAATATTGCAGTCTATGGCATCAGCCTAATGTTGATCAACCAATCAATCAATTCAATCAGTAACTGATCCGAACCAAACATCCAGATTTGTATTCTAGAACGGGATTGTGTGTCTAAACATGAAACCACAGAGGTCATGTGACTCGGGGCTTTCATGTTGTACAAACTTGCATCAGAACCAACATCCTGAACCGCCTGCTTCAGACTGAATGTCTGACAAACGCAGATGAAACAGCGGATGTAGGCTCCGCCTCCTGTCGCCAGGCGGCTGACTGGAGGTCAGACGCCGACGGCTAATTTGTCGGACGAATCCCGGCGAGGACCGTGAAGATTCCCGGGCGATAAAAGCAGCATGAAGTCAGGAGATCAGACTGATTCATTAGCGCCTCCTGTCTCCACCTGCTGATTCATTCCAGCGGCTTTGTGTCGTCCCATCATCCACCTGGGCGGCGAGCGGCGGTTCTGATCTGGACCGTTTTGATGATGAAGCAGAACAAATGTGTCGGTGCCCTTTTCTGGCTCTGATTTGCATGTGGAGGTGACCTGATGCACAGACGGCGTTCAGTCGCCACCGGTTTCATCTCCACTCTCATTAACGTACAAATGTCAGCCGCGGCCTCCTCCTCCTGTGTGTGTGTGTGTGTGTGTGTGTGTGTGTGTGCGTGTGTTTGAGGTGAGATGGGTCATGTGGTCACAAAAGATCAGAGGACAGAAAAATATTTTATTTCCTGTTTTATTTGCAGGTAACTTGAGAACTGAAGCTGGTTCCGTCACTTCCTGTTCCCGTGGAGAGAAACCCGTCGGTTGAGCTTCAGGTTTACTTAAACTGAAAGTTTAAATAAAACGAGGAAAAACCAAGAGGATGAATCCATCGAGAGCAGACGGGCTTTGATGTCTAGAACGTTTGGATGGACTGTGACCTATGCTAGGAACCCAGTTCTTCTTCTTCATCATTATCATCGTCAAGACGACCAGGTGATTGATTCGTCATCGATTTGAACATGAAATAGAAACAAATTAAAAACTGGATGTAAGACTTTAAATTCGTGAATCATCGTATCTGAGCTCCACATCCACTGACAGGAAGATAAATGTCCAGGGGTCGCCGACGGCGACAGTCGAGGCCGAGGAAAACGCAGTTCCGCTGTTTATGCAGAGACACCAACAAAGAAGACAACGGACGACCTCGTCTGCGTGACCTTCCGAAGAAGAATGATCGAGACGCCCGAACCACAGAGAGGCTTTGGTGTCGTCATAGCGACACATTAGTGAGACGAAGATGAGGATGATGATGATGGTGATGGTGAAAATGAGGAAAGTGATGGTAATGATGATGATGATGATAGTGATGGTGATGATGACGGTGATGGTGATGATGATGATGATGATGGTGGTGATGATGATGATGATGATGACGATGATGATGATGATGATGGTGATGATGATGACGATGATGATGATGATGATGATGATGATAATGACGATGATGATGATGGTGATGATGATGATGATGGTGAAGATGATGGTGATGATGGTGATGATGATGGTGAGTCGTTTGATCAGGGTTTTATTCTAGGACTAAGCGTGGAGGAAATTTTCTGGATGTGGGGTTGAACTCCTTGCCATGGATTGGTTGCCATGACAACAGGAGGTAAATCCTCACTGGTTCTTCTGGTTTCTCTGGGTTTCGTGCCGATTCCTCCTGGACTGAAATAAACGAGGCCCCCGAGGCGCCGTCAACACGTCCTGTGAGCCGCTGTCGTCTTCCATGAGAGACGACTCGCATCAGGACCACCGCGCCGTCACGCCAATGCCAGAAATAAACCAATAGCGTGAGGCCGGAGGCTGTCACCTGACAGTCCGAAGCCGATCACCCTGATCGACGACAGGAGGCGACGCATCACTCGTGTTCATGTCCTTCATCATTTATTCACTGGAGGTTGTTGTTTTTGTTTGAAAGGTTTTCTCACCTGAGTTCAGGTTTGGAGCCAAAAGTGAAATAAAAATGTGTCTGGAAAATTATAATACAAAATTTATTACACAAAATTATAACAATTAGATCAAATAAAATGAAAAGTTTAGAAAAGTGAAAAAATCTGTAAAAAAAAAAAAAAAGAGTGAAACTCAAAACGCTTCTCACCGTTTGTTTGGCTCTTATTATTTTATTTTGAAAAATATGAACAGACCAACTAATGGACTCATATTTTAAAATCAAAGTTCTTTATTCATTCCTCTTAATCAATAACATATCAATAAGTGCTGCTGTTTCTAGGAAAAAGCTGATATGAAAAGTTTGTTGACAATAAATTCATAATAAACAACAAACTTGTGTGGAGTGACAAAGACCAGTTCCCCGTAGGGGATAATGAGGTGGACTGTCTGTCTTCTTATTTGTGCTTAGTGTTTGTGACGTCACACTAGGGGGCGCTGTTGTCGTGGAAACAGATATTCAAAAAGTTTAACAGTATCTGAAGAATATAGAAGCTCATTAATTATCATCATCATCATCATCATTCTAAACAGTAGATTTTTCATGTCTGACACATTTTCACACATCAGATTAAAAATCTAACGTGTGACGTCATCACTGAGGTTTTACATCTATTTCTTTATCACTGAAAATTTCTTGGTGCAAATTTGACACCAACAAACGTCCGTTTCCACAAACCAAATATAAAAATAATAAAATCTCAGCATTAATGAAACGTTTTTGTTTATATACAATTAAAAAAGTGAAAAATTTGATGAAGCTTTTTTTTTTTTCAGTTTTGTTTTTCTTTTCTTTGTTTTGCAGTGGTGCTGACGAAGCTTTGTGATTGGCTGAAGTCCACCTGTCAGTCCGTCCTGAGGGAAGAAGTGGCTCCACTGAGTTTTCAGGTGCTGTTGACCCAGCCCACCACAGATCAGGTGACCTACACTGGTCAGGTGACCTACACTGGTCATGTGACCTACGCTGGTACCAGTCAGCTGCGGAGAAGTCGATGAAAACACAAGTGAGTGTCGAATCTTTAGCACAATTTTTTTTTTAAACTTTCATAACAACACAAACTTTAATCTGAGACTTAAATGTCATCTTGATTCCTGACAAACTTTTCTGATTTAATCCGGAGGGAATCTGCCTTCATCATCCGAGGAGAGCAAAATGAGCTCATTTAAATGCAGGGATCACCATGACATTAACTTTATCGAGGCTGATAGTGAGGTCACCATCGACGGCCCCGCCCCGCCGCCGTGTGGCATCCACCGCTACGTGGCGCCTGAATCTCACCTGAGTGTGTGTTGTAGCTGCTGTGTGTTCAAACCGATCAGGATCACCAGGGTCCAGAGCAGCATCTTGATTTCCTACAGACAGTAAACGCATCACTTATGATGTCAGCGGTTGAATAATGCAAGATAGATACAAATTAAAATTTATAACACCACGTTCTTCTAGTATTGTTAGCATATGGTAGCATTTCAATAGCCTTGCATGCTCAGCTACATGCTAACAGCCCTGGTTGAGTTGTGTTGAGTAAAGGGATAATGTGGTAGAGGGAGGATACGTTGAGGTTGGAATTAAAGTCTGACTTAGAATAACCCAAGTTAAGTTTAATCTAAGGTTTAGGTGAAGTTTAACTGAGGTTGATTTTGATCCTGGGCTAAATGAAACCTAGCTTTTCTTAAACTGAAGTTAAGCCTGAGGTTCAGGTTAAGCTAACTTATATTAGATTTATCTAAACTTATGTTGAACCTGGCATTAAACTTAAACTTAAAACTTTCTAAACTCGGTAAAATGATGGTTCTTACCAGTGAAACAGGAAGTGATGACGCGTTGTGAAGGTCGACCCCGTCCTTCTCTGTCGTTGTTCCAATAGTTGCCGTGGTAACAGCCACTTCCTCTTCAAGCCGGCGTCCTCCGGTCACTTCCTCTTCCTCTTCGTCCTTGTCGATGAATCGTTCGCTGAACTTGTCGAGGTCTTCGCTGCTAGCGTTACCTGGAAACGACACAACGACGTTCAGGAAGTCTGGTCCTCACGAGGACGTCCTACATGAACACATATCTGCGCTAACGTGTTCCATGACTGTTTGTGCGTAAATAGTTAGCATCACAGGTGGAGGTCAGAGGTCAGGTGATGATGGGCGTTGACCTACTGAAGAAGCTGTAGTCGAAGGTGGCATTGTAGTCCCAGTCATAGTCCGGCGGCGGCGTGAAGCCGTCGTATTGAGCATCCAACACTGGAAACACAAATCGCTCAGGAAGGTTAAGCTAGGCTAATCCTCTTGCTAACAAAATCACAGGATGTTGATGATAGCTAGTAACTATTAGCAATTTTCAGCTAACTCATTCTGTGCATTGATGTGATCAGATAACCCAGGCCCCTCCCATCAGGATGAAACCAATCATCACTTAGCAGCGATGCTAAAGGGTTGATAATGTCATGTGATCCCATTGGTTGCAGTCTTACAGGACACGCCCATTTTGCTGGAAAAATGGCGTCATGTTTTCTGACGTCCCACTGGAGCGTCGCTATGATGCTAGGAGGCCACGCCCAAATGAAATGAAAGGACTTTTTGAAATGTGGCTAACGAGGCGCCGCGCTGAGGTCCCCACCTCCCATCTGCCCGGTGGGCGTCAGGGTGCGTCGCAGCGCATTCTCTACGTGTTTCACTGCAGTGTTGAACAATTAATGTTGTTGGAAAGTTAAATTCAGCTGCAGCAGAAACAAAGAATCCACCAATCAAACGGTCTGCCATTGGTCCTCAGGTCAAACCACACTTCAGCTGGAGATGGCTGACCTTGGTATACCTCCGTTAGCTGAGGTTTGCTAAATTTAGCTGTACTGAAAGGTAAATTATAAAAAAGTGAAGATTTTCATTGAAAAAATCTCCAAATGAAAAATTTCCAACAAAAACAAAAAATTATTTTGGAAATCAAATTCAGTATCATTGTTCTGTAACAGGTTACATTACTCCAGTAATATAGCTAATGTTAGCTTTGACATGACGTCTGCTAATGCTAACAAACAACCAGCAAAACAGAGAAACCAACATGAAGTCCAAAGCTAACGTTTAACCAAAGCGCTTGAAATACGTCATGCAATTTTAGCTGGCTAATTTTGGCTAACGTTAGCTGAGAAAACAAATTTGCTGACAAACAAAAGACGAGCACCAATCAAACGCAGGAGCTCAGCGGAGCCAATTCATCAGTACCCATTATCAATCAATTAAATTGATATTTATTATTACTATAGTGTAAAACACACCATGATGGCTGTTATGTTAGCATCTGAGGCTAAAACGTTGATATTAGCCTCAGATGCTAACATGAACACCATGAAATTAAGTGTTTATCAGGTGCATTTATGTGTTTTATTTCCTGTTTGTATAACAACAATAACAACAATAATGTTATTATTATTATTATTAATATTATTATTGTTATCATTATCATTATTAATATAATAATAATTATTATTATGGTTATTATTAATATAATAATAATAATAATAATAATAACCATTATTGTTATTATTATTACAAATCTTATGAATCATCATCGTAGGAATTGATTCTTTTCCATTCATCAGCTAATTGATTAATTGACAAAAGGTTCAGTTGTTTAAACAATCAAAATAAATGTTATCATAATTTTTGGATCTAAAAGATAAGGAAATTAAATTAAATTAAATCCTCCGTGTTTTAGAAGAAAAAAAAGAGGTTTTAATAATTACTAAAGTTAAACTCAGGTACAGGAAGCCGGGAACAACTTCCTGGTTCTTCTCTTTTCCTGTTGCCTCCTGACTGAAACACACACACACACACACACACAGACACACACACAGACACACACACACACACACACACACACACACACACACACACACACACACACACACAGAGACACACACACACACACACACAGACACACACACACACACACAGACACACACACACACACAGACACACACACACACACACACACACACACACACACACACACACACACACACACACACACACACACACACACCATGCTGATGGGAACTAGGTGGACGGGCGGTTAATTGTTCCCAAACAGGAAGTGTGTCATCACCAGGCACCTGTCAATCAGAGCTTCATCCCCGCGAGGGGGAAATGAAAACCAGGTGTCGCGCGCACGCGGCCGGAGATCACATGTCACTCAACGCACGTGAGCGACACGAGACGATTTGTGGTCTGAAGGAAGAAAAGAAGAAAAGAGAGAAGAAGAAGAAGGAGGAAGAGGAGGAGGAGGAGGAGGCGGAGGAGGAGGAGGAGGAGGCGGAGGAGGAGGAGGAGGCGGAGGAGGAGGAGGCGGAGGAGGAGGTAGGAGTCAACAGAAAACACCCAGTGGGGATGAACCCTACTGGTTTAACTACTGGTTTAGTTCTACTTGTTTAACCCTACTGGTTTAACTCTACTGGTTTAACCCTACTGGTTTAACCCTACTGGTTTAACCCTACTGTTTTAACCCTACTGGTTTAACTCTACTGGTTTAACCCTACTTGTTTAACCCTACTGGTTTAACCCTACTGGTTTAACCCTACTGGTTTAACCCTACTGGTTTAACCTTAGTGGTTTAACTCTACTGGTTTAACCCTACTGGTTTAACCCTACTGGTTTAACCCTACTGTTTGTTAGTCGTGTTTGATGTGTTTTTAATCTCTTTAAAGATTTTTGTTCTGGACCAAACTGAAGTTAGTTGAACTAGTTAAACCACTAACTAGCATTAGCTGTAGCATTAGTTGTAGGATTAGCTGTAGCATTAGCTGTAGCATTAGCTGTAGGATTAACTCATGCAATCGTGCTTCACTGTCACTGGATGGGAACAACTTCCAATCACAACACAAATGTGTTTTTAGAGTCAATGCTAGCTGTTTAAATGCCTCATGCTAAGCTAACAAGCTTAGCATTGTTAGCTTAGCATTGTGTTTAACTTTCTGAATAACAAGGGAATGAGAGAAAGAGGAGGACAGGATTCCATTCAGTGTTGGAGGAACTCCAGTGTGTGTGTGTGTGTGTGTGTGTGTGTGTGTGTGTGTGTGTGTGTGTGTGTGTGTGTGTGTGTAGGGGGGTCTTTTACAGTAACATAAATTCACCTACACACACACACACACACACACACACACACACACACACACACACACTGGAGTCAAGCAGCTGCAGCACACACACGCTGGTCACATGGGGGAGATGTCAAACAGAGGAAGACTCACCGGAGGTCAGCAGGAGGAGGAAGAGGAGCCGCCGGGCGCCGCTCAGGGACACAGAACCGTGAGGAGACATGATGGACGGACAGAACCAACATGAAGGAACAACGGACGAGACGAGATGATCTGATCCACCGGGCTGAGAACAAGAAGGGGAGGAGGAAGAGGAGGAGGAGGAGGAGGAGGAGGTCTGTTCTTGTCCTGCTGCCAAGTTTGTCCCCCGGTTGCCAAAGAGAGGAGAAACAAAGAGAAACGATGGACGAGGAGGGTCAGGAAAACGCCGACAGAAGCGTTTTTATTGATTTATTTGTGTACAAAAAAAACAACACAAACAAAAACACGCTTCAGGTCACGTTTGACTTCAGCAGCATCTGTTCAAATACTGAGCAGTGAAGGCACCACAGGTCAGTGAACGCACCACAGCACAGGTGAGAGGAAGCTCCGCCTCCTTTTGACCACATGTGTAACCGAGCTTTGAAGAGGAACCGACATCCGTGTGGTCTTTGAACGCATCACTGAACATCCCATGTTAACACGACTCTGAATGCATCACGGTCCTCGAACGCATCGCCGTCCTTCCGATCGCAATCCTCTCTGTCATTTATTGATCAGGTGATCAGGCCTCCTCATCCTCATCAGCTGCTCCACCTGAGGTGGGCGTGGTCTCTTCTACTTCCTGTTGGCTCCGGGTCATCAGTTCAGCCAATCGGCTGCATTTTAAGGGTTAAACGCTTCTTTTGTTTCTCACAGCTGGACGTCCAACAATGGGCTGAAGGAAACACCCCCCCCCCCCCCCGCGGTGACATCACCGCTCATGTCGTCAACGACCTAATATGGACGTTGACATGAATGTTGGGAAAAGATGGATTTTACCCGCTTTCAGATGTGGGAAACAAACGGCATCATTCCTACTGGGAGGTGTGGGAACGCTGGGAAACAGGATCTCCTGTCCTTCATGTCAAACAGTCAAATCTCATTTAAAAATTTTCTTTATTTTTTTTTTTTAACTCAAATTTAAATGATTTCATTCCTGTTTAGAGAAAAGTTCCTTTGTTTTATAATTTTATCTTAATTTTCCAAACATTCGTAAATTTGGGTTTCATTTGTCAGATTTATTATAAATGACATAAAAACCTGGTCATCGTCACCGAGTATGCAGAAATGGATTGAAATTCCGTTGCTATGACAACCGTTACGCGTTGTTCTGACCTGAATCTACAGGTCGGTTTAAAGTGGTGCTTTTATTGTGGAAAACATCTCAGCACTTCCTCTCAGCTGGAAGACAAGAAATGTTAGCATCACATTAGCATGCATTAGCATTGTCAATGGTATCCCAGCATGCCGTCTGCTGATGGGTGTGACCAGAGGCCAGCAGACAGGAAGTCAAACGTCAGCAGACGTCTTTTCTTCTTTTGTTTGGCGTCTTTAATCTGAAAATCACGTCTGACTCAGATTAAATCTGATGATTACAGTTAGATGGTAATCCTGACCCGGAGCCAAACCCTCAGAACTGATCCGGGATCAGCTGGAACCAGACAGCACAGGTGGGTCCGGATTAACGCAGAGCAGACTCAGCTCCACAGAGATGGGTCCAGAACGTAGACGGGTCCAGAACATAGATGGGTCCAGAACCTAGACGGGTCCAGAACATAGACAGGTCCAGAACGTAGACGGGTCCAGAACATAGATGGGTCCAGAACATAGATGGGTCCAGAACATAGACAGGTCCAGAACATAGACAGGTCCAGAACATAGACAGGTCCAGAACGTAGACGGGTCCAGAACGTAGACGGGTCCAGAACGTAGACGGGTCCAGTAGCACCAGGTGTAAACGAGGTGAGGGCGACACCGACGAACAGGAAGTCAAGGATTTAAGTGCATCTGTTGAAATGCATCGTGGGAAACGCTGACAGGAGATCCATAAAAAAAACACAGTTTATTGGATTAAAAGCCTTCAGGTTCAGACATGAACACACACACACACACACACACTGTGGTGTGTGTGTGTGTGTGTGTGTGTGTGAACAGGTAGAGGAAGATGAAGTGAGGAAACACCGTTAGCATGTTAGCCCATGAGCTAACATGCTAACGGTTTTGAGGTTTGTTAACTTTGAGTTTCTGATGACTTCTGACAGATGATTGGTTGTTATTGATCGATCGGTGATGTTGGGGCTTCAGTCGTCCCCGGGGATCGGTTTGGGGGTCACGTCCCACCGAGGGCCCATTGAGGGCCCCGTTGGGTTCGGTTCCTCCGTTCCTTTTCATTCTTTTTGTCCTCATGATGGGACTGGAACTAAATTTAACCTACAAACTGTCGTCCGGGTCTCATCCCGTATCTCCCAGCTGGTCAGAGTCGTCCTCGGGGGGGTCGCTGCCTTGCCCCAGGGCATGCTGGGAAAGTCAGTGTTCTCATGGCTTCTATATTTAACTGATGGAGGCTGGTGTTCCTGAACGCAGCTCCGGACAGCGTGAGAGCCGACGGGGGTCGACGGCGTCATGTGAACCCGTGTCCACCCCCACCCATCCCCCCGATGGAAGAAGGTGGAGAACCGGGATGGGACGTGAACCCATGATCAACCTTAAAGAGTAATCAATTCTGATTGAAGTAATCAATCAAGAAAACTAAGAATTAACAAAGAACTGAACTTTAATGAAATGAGTCTCAACTGGACCCCGGTTCCAACAGGTGTGTCAGGAATTAAACATCGCCGGGAATATTGATCGCCGATCAGGAGTAGAAAATACAGGAAAATAGGAGTCGTATCCAAAAAATCAAAGGTCAAAGGTTAAAGGTCACACATTTCTCTCTGGTTACTTTAAAGCAGGTAGTTTATCACGTTTGAACCAGTCAGACGACCTTTACCGGTTTGAAATTGTTAAACTAATGTTTGAATGAACAAATTTTGAATCTTTTAAGGCTGATTTCCCCAAAAACATCGTTTCTTCTTGAATTGTTGAATTTAAATTTTTTAGCAAAACCTCTAGAATCGGGAACTGTAGGAATGACCTCAGTGTCAGACCTCTTGCTTTGTATTGATCATCGATCAAACGTTCTCGCTTCCTGTCGACCAATCAAGACTGTCGCTCTGAATCCTTCCTCCTCTTCGCCGCTCAAACATCAGGACTGTGTGACCTTTGACCCCAGCCCCATTCAGTTGGCGCGTCTCTGGTTTTGAGCAGTCTCTTAATACCCCAAACAGTCCATAAATCCAGCGGGGGGTCGTGACCCCAACCTGGGGGGTTGGGGGAGGGGGGTGGAGGACGGGACGTCATGAGTGAGTGTGGGAGAGTTGAGACGTTCCTGTGGGAGTGTGGACACAGATCATGTGACCCAGAACCCCCCAGAGACCTTTGACCTTTACGCGTTCTAACACACCTGTAAACGGGTCGACGGGGGTTTTTATCCAGAACCGAACCGTCTGGAGTCCAGCAGCCAAACAACGGCTGACATTTCATTAAACTGTCGGCCGTTTGTTCAGTTAAAATGTTATCAGGCTCCGCTTCCACCAAACGTTAGAGATTAAAATGGACGGGTGATGACGTCATTCCAAACCAGCTGAAGTCTGAAGCATGAGCGCCCCCCAGGGGACAGAGGGAGAACTTGTTTCCTGGAGGAGGTTTATTCACGGCATCCCATCACAATATGTGGTTAAAGGCGTCATAAATATGAAGTTTACAATTAAAAAGCAAAAGGAAAGATTGTTTTATTTTCAAATGGATTAAAATAACATTCACCACATTATTTTTTCGATATGAAATATTTTCTAGGCACTGCGGCCAGAAGTATTAATGAAATGACAGATAATCTTTATTATTATCTTACAAATAATTTTAGTGGTTCACTGAACAAAAACGGCTTTAAAAACTGTAAATATGTGCATCACTTACAAATTATTTAAATGTACGTAATGTTTTTGAATATTCCCCTGTAGTTATAGTAATTGTACACTGTCATTTGTTTTGTCATTAAATGTTAAAAACTTTTTTGGGATAGATTGATATTTAAACCTTAATGTCCTTTCTGTAGTTCCCCTTTAGTCCACTGGGGGGCGATTTGGAGTTTCAATAAAGATTTCAGCTTCGTGAAATAAAGAGAAGAAACCCCGGAAGCAGTTTGTTATATATTTCATTTTTAAATTAAAAAAGAATGCTAACTAGCAGAGAGGTGCTAATGTTTTCCACCTGCTCCGTTAGCGTTAGCTGTGAACTAGCTCCAGCTTGGTCATGGATTCGTTCTGACCCAGTACCGACGTGGTTGTGGTCAGTGACGGATCACCAGTGGCTGATGGGAAGTGTTTTGTTTCCTGAAACTTGTTTGGATCCAGACTTCCTCTTGTTTGGTGAGCAAACAAGAGGAAGTGTGGACCAATCAGGAAGGAGAGCACCTTCACCATCCCATCAGCCCCTTCACTCTGGTCTCTGTGAGGACTGAAGATGATTAACGAACGGATGGGGAGGACCAGAACCAGCTGGGAACTCGGATCCAGATCCCCTTGGAGGAGAAACCCTTTAGCTGTCCGGTCTGCAGGAAGTCGTTCCAGCGGAGCCGAGGTGCAGCGGCCCCTGAGAGCCCACAACAGGAAGAAACCCTTCGGCTGCTCCAGTTCTCCGTCCGCTCCAATCGCATCAAACACGCCGGCGTCCCCACGGGCAGCGACCCGGTCACATGTCCGGTGAGTATCTGAGCCGACACACAAGGAAAACGAAGCGTCCCGTCGTCCACGTGGTTCAACGGTTCCAGGAGACGTTAGCTAACTAGCCTCCAGGCTAACTGTTTAACCATTCCCAGATCTGTACGAACTTTACTAATGATTGTAATATTTTTTGGTTATATGAATCTATTTTAAGCTGAAAGTTAAATTTTATTTTTTGAATATAGTACAGAAAAAACGTCTCTGTCTCGTCTTCAGCTGCTTCTTCCTCATCGTGGGTCACGGGGGTTGCTAGGGGCTAATATATTATGTTTTATTGTACAGTAACATGTGTTTTTAACCGTTTTATAGTGATTTTATTATTCTAATATATAAGCAGCAAAACAACATAAATGTGATTTGAAAACTGACGTAACTCCACGCGACGTAAACCAAGGTTTACCTGAGATCCGATCTTGCTCCTGTGTTTCTGGTTAGAGTCTGAAGTGAAGAGTTTGTGTTTCAAAATCTTTTATTCTTCATTTGTTGACCATTTGGGCGTGAATCGGTTTCTTGATCTAGAAACTTTGGCAGGAAGCAGGAAAATTATCCCTCAAAAAATAAGTTGTGTTCATCTCTCCCTTTTAATCCTCCTGAACTCGTTCTGGTGTCAGCAGGCTCTTGATCGGAGCTCAGCACGATTAAAAAACATCCCAATAAAAAAATCGTGACTAGCGAAGCCGCGCTAGCACGTAGATGACTGATCGGTTATTGATCCGATCTTCAGCTCAGACTTCAAATCGTTCAGGACCTTGAAGATGTGACGACTGTGATCGTCCCAGACGTTCAGGTCGTTGGTTCTACGGGAACCGATCCACTCAGGCGAGTCTGGAGGTCTGAAGCGTGTGGTTCCAACTTCCTGTCCTCCTTCATCACCAGCAGCAGCTCCAGCTGAGGCTGTGGACCGGCGGGGGGCTCTGGGATCTCCACAGGCTGGGTCAGGGACTGGGTCAGGGTCTGGATCATCCTGGCCGCCTCCCTCCGCGTCTCCACCTCCTGCATTTTCCCCACCGACGCAAACGACCTGCAGAGACGGAACCGGAGATGAAGAAGACGAACGAACACCTGTGAGGGGGGAGAACGGCGCCGTTCACACCTGCGGAGGATTTCCGGGTCAGAGTTCAGGGTGGAGGAAACTTCGCTTAGCCAGCAGCCCAGAGTCAGCGTCAGCCGCTCCCCGTCCAGCCCCCCCAGGTCGCCCCGAGCCATCAGCTGAGTCCAGCGCGTCTGCAGAGAGAGGAGAGGTTCAGGACGGCCAATCACACGGCGCCAGACAGGAAAGGGGGCGGAGCCGGTACCTGCAGGAAGTCTCCGAGCACGGGCGTGACGCAGAGGTGCAGCGGCTGCAGGCAGCAGCAGCAGCCTGAGGGGATGAAGAACAGGCTGGTGCTCAGGTCGCTCAGGCTGCTCCTGAAGGCGGCGCTCAGGTGCCCCCGGTGGACGTCTGCCAGCAGCAGCGTCCCTCCCCTGGAGGCCACGTGGGGGCGCCACACCTGCACACAGTAAAAACGTGACGTCACATGACCACAGCTGGGGGAGGGGGGGGGTTGGGGTGGGCGGGGCTCTCACCTTCTCGATCCAGGTGCCGTGACACTCCAGGTGGACGGCTTTGCCTTTAGTCGCCAGCAGGACGTTGTCGGGGAAACCTTCGGGGACGTCCAGGGAGCGCCCCTGGTGCATCAGCAGGGGGGGCAGGAAGGTGCCGTCGGAGAGGGCGGACAGGACGATGTCGAAGGTGGCGTTCTGGCCGGCGGCGCCGAACAGCTGCAGCGCGTCGGGGTCGTGCTTCAGGAACTTCGCCCAGTTTACGTAGACGGAGAACTCGTCCATGCAGGCCACCAGGTGGGGCGCTCTGCTCGCCACCTGGGGGGGGGGGGGACACCATCAGCGGGGGATTCTGGGAACCCTGCAATGCTGTTGGTAGCTAGCATGCTAACAGAGGTAACGCCACCGCGAGAAGATCCTGAAAACTTTTTCTGAAGATCTCAATGTTCAACGTCAGCATCAAAACGGTTTGAGGTTCATTTGTGCTAGCACCAGGTTAGCTATCATGCTACATGCATCCTACCAGGTTAGCTAGCATGCTACATACGCTACATGCTAATGCGGTGTTCAGTGAGGCGACCTGTGCGGACAGCACGCTGGTGAAGGCGTGGCTCTTGTCCCTAGTGCTCTTGGGTAATTGCCCCAGGTGTCCGTCGGCGCTGACGGGCTGCAGGCCGAGGTCGTGCCTCAGCAGGAAGTCGACCGTCCAGCTGTAGAGGTCCAGCGGCCGCGCGTCCCCCCCCAGCACCCTCCTGGCGATCCACAGCAGGATGCCCTCGCTGGTGTTCTGCTGCTGCTCGCGCTGACTCAGCACCCACTCCGCCAGCGTCTCCGTCACCCAGTTCCACTTCCTGTCCAGCAGGCGGCGCTCCTGCTCCCGGACCCACGACAGGACGGTCTGGGGGGCCGTCTGGTAGCAGCGGGAGGCCTGGGGGAGCCCCTGGCAGAGGCAGCAGAGCACCGCCTGGAACTGGGACGCCGTCAGGGTATGCTGGGGCGGGGGGGGGGAGAGAGCAGAACTCTGGTCGTCATGGCAACCAACGCTGCCATGTAATCAACATAAAAATAACTTCTGCTCACCTGGACATGTGTGGGGGCGGGGCCCACGAACTTAATGGTCATGGCGGGCGGGGACGAGGGCAGCAGGGGGGCAGTCAGAGCTTTGACTGACAGCTGGTTCTGGGTCTGAACGGAGGAGGGCAGCTGGTCGAGGGGGATGAAGGCTCCGCCCCCTTCTCCAGTGGATGGCGTGTCACTGAGGACGGACGAGAACCAATCAGAAATAAGAATGGTTTGATTCTTGAAGTCATGATCAGACAGGAAGTGATGTAAAGACCACAGGAAGGGAAACAGAATGAAGGGGCGGATTATAAAGGGCTTTTACTGTGAAGGGGCGGATTGTTAAAGGCTTTTACTGTGAAGGGGTTTGATCAGTGGCTTGTTTGTTTACCTGCACGAGTCGTCCTTTGGTTTCACGTTCTCTGGTTCTGGAACAACAGAATTTATTAGCATCAGAAAAACAAAGGAGATAATTAGAGACTGCAGCTAACATTAGCAAGTCTACAGTCTACGGCTAACGTTAGCCACCCACTGTATCAGAAATTCATTAGCAGCATGCTACCAACAGTCTGACTGAAGTCCTAGTGTCTGTTTCAGGTGTGTGTGTGTGTGTGTGTGTGTGTGTATACCGCTGTGGGTTAGCATCACGCAGCGATGCCCCGGTCGGTCTGTCACGTGATTGGCCATCGTGTCTCCTGCGCGGGTCGTGAACCAACACGCCGTGCATCTGAGCGTCTGCGACAACCTGGAATAAAAGTGACGCTGCGTTCACTGACCCCCCCCAGACCAAAACGTTTCACCTGCTGCTCAGAGCAGGGGCGGGGTGCTGGGCGTGGCTCTGAATGAATCAGCCAATCAGAAGAGAAAGCGTTACCTGGGCGGTGACCGGAAGAGGCTGGAGTAGCGCGGCGTCAGCCTGCAGGTGGTGTGTTTACTGCACAGAGGGAGGAAGTGACATCATCATCACCCTCAGACGGAGGGCGGTTGTAGGCGGTTCCGGGCATGAAGGGGCGGGGCCCACCTGATCATGTGGTTGGCGTAAGAGGTGGAGCAGCAGGTGACGAACCGGCAGACAGAGCAGCGGACCGACGAAGGGAAGTGAGACCGGAAGTCCCGGAACGTTGACAGACACTCAATGCAGCGCCGGGGGGGGCGGGGGGCGTCGTCTTCATCGCTGAGAGAGAAAGAGCGGGGTGGAGCCACGTTTTCAAACAGGAAGGGGAGGAGCTGGGGCATCTCCTACCTGTCTGGGGCGAGGCTGGACAGCAGCTCCCTGAGGCTCTCCACCGGCTTCCTTTTGGGCATGTCCTCATCTGGGGGGGGCGGGTCGACAGCGACCACCTGGAGCACAGGAGGGTTGACGCCAAATATTAATCCGCGCTTTTATTTTGAAATGTTTTACAGTAATTCTAAATGTCTGTTGACTTCCTGCTTCCTGTTGGACCGACCTTACAGGGGGTCAGAGTGTCGTCACAGCTTCCTGCAGCCAGAGAGTACGTCCTCACGGTCACCTGGACACACACACACACACACACACACACACACGTCAGTGGAGGTCATGTGACATGTACGACGGTGCTCTCTAGTGATTGTGATTAGTTCCTCAGCCCACCTTGGTTCCGGGCTGGAGTCCTTTGAGCTGGGGGGGCCTGACGTGGGTCCCGTGATGCCGCTCGCTGTGGTGGGCGTGGTCTTTGATAAACAGGAAGTGGAGGCGGCACTTCCTGCAGCTGAACACGTGTTTACCCTGCGCAGACGGGAACGACGTTCAGAGAAGATTCGAGACGGAATCGAACGGCCGTTCTGTGTGTGTTGCCGTGGCGACATGGTGTGTCACCTGATGCTTGGCGAAGTGCTGCTGGTAGCAGGCGTTGCTCTGCAGGACCCTCAGGCAGTACTGACACAGCAGGAACTTGGTGCCGGCGTGAACCGTCTCGAAGTGGGACCAGACATCCGAGTAGAACGACGAGCGGAAGTCACACACCTGTAGGACACACACACACACACGCGCACGCGCGTTCACATGTGTGACAGCGTCAGGGGGGTGGGGCCTGTGTGCGGTGCCTCACCTGGCAGACGTACGGCATCTCCCCCGGCTTGTGAGTCGTCTTCATGTGCAACAGGAAGTCCGGCTCGCTGGAGAAGTCCACTTCACAGATCCGGCACTGGGCTGGAAACACACACATCATCACACACAGGTTTGTGCATGTGTGTGTGTGTGATTTTGTGTGTGTGTGTGTTGCACACCTGTGGACCCCTGCTGGCTGTGAGCCGCCTCCATGTGGCGCTGCAGGCGAACGGGCGACAGGAAGCGGCGGAAGCAGACGGGACACGACGGATCGGCGTGTCCGTCCTGCAGAGACTCTGCCCACGCGTGTTTCTGCATGTGAGCCATCAGCCTGGAACACAGCGTGAGTCAGCGTGTGTGTGTGTGTGTGTGTGTGTGCGTATGTGTGTGTGTGTCTTACGCGATGTTGCTGTCCAGAGTCTCAGAACAGTGGAGGCAGTGGAACTTAAGCCCCGCCCCTCCGGGATCAGCACCGTCGCGCCCGGGGGCGGAGCCGTAGTAGAAGTCCTCCACCATGATAACCAGTTTACCGGAGGGGGGGCGGCTCTCGAACCGGGGGGAGCTGCACATAGATGAGATAGAGGAGGGCGGCGCCGAGCTGCCGAACCGGTCAGGCTGGACGTCATTGGCTGGTTTGGAGCTCGGCTGGAGAGGAACAGGAAGTAGAAAAAACCAGGGCCAAAGGTAATCTGATTACCTTTGCTATAGTCTACCTCTGATGTAGTCTGATTACCTCTGATGTAGTCTGATTACCTCTGATGTAGTCTGATGATGATGATAATGGTGTTGATGGTAATGATGATGATGATGTTCTCACCTGGGACCCTGATTGGTTAGGTGGACTCGTGGCGACAGGAAGTCCCGCCCGAGTCTTGACGCCTCTACTGGAGGCGCCGCGAGACGACTTCCTGTCTTTGCTCCGCCTCCACAGGTTCTTCCTCCTCAGGTTCTTCAGACTCTTGGTGATGGCCGGGCTGCACAGCTGGGGGAGGGGGAGGAGTCGGCGTTGAGCTGTGATGTCATGGGACGAGTGGGAGGGGGCGTGGCCACAGGGGGCGTGGCTACTTACACACATGAAGCCTCGCAGCTCCGTGATGAGTTTGTACTGCGACTTGCAGACGAGGCAGCCGGGGGGAGCCACGGCCTCCAGCTGACCTGAGGACAAGAAGTCACCGGAGGAAGGGTCAGAGGTCACACGGGTCAGAGGTCACACAGGTCAGAGGTCACACAGGAAATGGGTCCAGGCGGGGGCATCAAACCTTTATGGAGGTCCTTCAGAGGAGCTGCTGGGTTCTTTGGAGAGTCCAGGTCCGGGGGCGGGGCCGGGGGCGGGGCCGAGGGCGGGGAACTCGCTCTGGATCTGAAGTTCACGCTGTGGCTGCTCAAAACCCTCTGAGCCGCTTCGCCTGACACCACACCTGAGCAACGGGGGGGAGGGGGGAGTTAGCGCCATCACGTCTCCTTCAGACCCACAGAGGGGGGGACTTACCTGTGATGATGGGGATGGGCTCGCCCTGAGGGGGAGGAGGGACGGGTGGAGGAGGAGGGGTGCTATTGCGGCGGGCCCCCACAGGACTGGTGGCGTTCTGAGACGTGAGGCTCTGGATGGAGGCGAAGCCGCCGGTGCCTCCGGGACGAGAACCCAGCATCATGTCGGCACCTGGACCAGAAAGACGGGAGTCAGAGGTCAGGCCTTCATCGCCTGACTGTGAAGCAGGAAGTGAACTGACCTCCGGGCAGCAGGGAGACGAGACGACCGTTCAGACGGAAGCTCAGAGGAAGTCCTGAAGGCTGGAGACACGGCAGAAGGTCAGAAGGTCGCCACGATTAGAGCAAACTGGTCATTATGACCACAATGTTCATAAGTCGGTCCAGTCCTGTTTGTTGGTTGAGGACTTCCTGTCGCCTGCCGCTCTGATTATCATCATTAGCAACATTTAGCTGCTAATCAGGATGATTTTTTGTTTTTCTTTCCTCTGAGGAGAGACAAACCCTCCGGATCAGAGGGGTTCCATTACCTCAACTGTGGCGTCCGGCGACTTCCTGTCTGGGGGGGAACCGCTGCTGCTGATTGGTGGAGCTGGGATAGGGATGATCCTCAGTGATCCTGAGTCCTCTGGATGGGCCGCCGTCTCCAGAGCTGCAGGAACACAAAGGTGAGTTTATTCTTATAAAGCAGAATCTTTGTGTTTCTTTATAAACAGACTGAGAACAGATCTCCACCTTCATCACTTTCCTCCTCTTCCTCTTCGTCCTCATGATCCTCTTCTTCATCTTCTGTCTCTGGTGACTGAGGCCAGCCCTGCTCCTCTTCATCACACTCCATCAGCAGGTCATCATTTTGGCCCGCTGCGCTCTTCTTCATCACCTCCTCCATAAGCCAATCAGAACGCAGCTGTAACACAAACGGTTCAACCTCATGATGGCCTGCAGGAACCAACGGCGTTTAGCGGTGGGTGCTCCCTGCTATCTGACTGACGAGGGTCACTGGAGTCCAGTGAGAGCTGATTTCAGTCAGAGGCTGAACTCAATGCTAACAGCTAACGTAGCGTAACAGGGCTGGCTCCTCCCCATCTGACGCGCCAAACCACAAAATATATTTGATTTGTTTGACTCATTTAAGTGGAGCGCGACTTGAGCGCCGTTAGAGTTTCCAGAGCGAGTCGATAGACACCAACACTCAACACGGACGCTGTCTGTGGACGGAATTCATTTTAACTTTAATTTGAAATATTTACCTGCGTGGCTCACAAGGACGAGTCTTAGTGACTGTCAGATAATCAGTAAGAATTAAAAAAAAGATAAAAATTTAGTTGAAACTGAAGCCAATTCATTTATTTGTTTATGGTGGATATACGTTAGCTAACCTTAGCTGGCAAATGAACACCACCTGTTTCTATGTGGATTCGGTGGCTAACAGTTAGCATTCAGGTGACATTTTTTTTCCAGCGAACAACTTGAGTCCAGCTGCCTTTAAGCTCGAAAAGCTCATCGCTGGTAAGGAAGAAGCAGAAAATATCAAACTGACAAAAAAACCATCAAATTACACAAAGGTTACTGAGTTAGAGCTGCTAATGCATTTTTACTTAATGTATAATTACATCGTTATTATCTATGGATACATGTAAATAAATGGCGTCTTGACATATTAGCTCGTGATGCTAAAGCTTTAAAGGTAGGTGTATCTTTTCCACATTAAAATGTTATTTACGATAACAAATATTTGTGAAATGTTTTGTGGAATTGTACCAAATCTGTACAACAATGTTCGTATCGGAAAGAATCTTTGATGTTTTAATAGATAAGTATCTATTTAAACTTCTGTTTTCACAACTTCAAGGAAAATGAGTTGATATATTAAATACTAAAATTGCTGTATGACAATATTTACCTTAAACATTAGCTAAACTGTAAACAAGACTGTCATAAAGATTTTCATCAGAATAATCTGATTAGTTTATTTCACCATCAGATTTCATGTGTTGTTCTGATTGTTTTACACACTGATAATTGACATATAATTAATTACATAAATCTGATGGTCGTAAACGGAAATTACTCCAATCACTGAAAACATTTTAAAATACATATAAATCCAGGTTTGAATGCCTTCAGATTATTTTGTGGTGTATAAAAAACATCTCACAACATAATTATAACTTAATATTTCATTAATTATTTTCACATTTGTCGTCCACCTAAAGGTAACTCTAGTGTTTAAAATGAGGCATGAGGTTAGACTTTCCCTTTTAAGTCAAAATGATTTATAAACCACAGTAATAAATAAATAGTAAGATTTAAACTCGTTCTAGTAGATATTAATCAGTTAATGGGCTCAAAAAGCAGATCTAAAAGAAATGTAGCAGGTTAGCAAGAAAAGTTAACAAGCTACTGTATCACAGCTAATTTACATAACTGTATAGATGCATAACATTACAGAACTGACTTAATATCAATTTTCTGTTTACTTAAAAACTTGAAATGTTAAAAAGAAAGCGAGTATCTTACTGTTTTAGTGTCCTGCTCCTCCAGCTGCTGGCTGCACAGCTCACCCCTTCTCCCACGTTAATAAGACACTAATGCTAACAAGCTACAGCTAGCATAGCAGCTACCAGCAGATTCCATTAAGTCTGCTTTATAACCGGACGGAGGAGCGGAGCAGGAAGTCGCTTACCTCGTCCGCACCTTCTATTTGTTAAATAAATAGTTATTCCGCGAAAAATGAACTTTTAAACTGTTTGTTTAACTAAACTATTGCAGATCAGTAAGAACCAGGCACCGGTTAGCATTAGCAGCTCCGTTCATACTGTAGTTTGTTACCCTGTATCGAAGGAACTAGTGTATCCCTCCGCCACCTCCGCCCGTCTACTGTAGGCACTAGCTGCTGGAAGGCGGAGTGATATCTATCGGGAGGCACAGAACCACAGCAGTAACGTCGTTTTTAAAATGTTTCAAACCGGTTTAGCGGAAGTTACTTCTTTTCACGTAAAGAAACGCCAAAGATATGACGTCATTTTAATAAAAACGTCATCAGCGAGGTTTTTATCTCATGTTGAACTGAACATGTTTGCGTGCTAACAGGTGTTAGCATGCTAACGTCCCTCTATGTTTAAACCTAAAGGCGCTCGCGCTGTGCAGGAAGTCGTTTCTGACGTTTTATTATTTCACAAGTTTTTTACTTTCGCTGAAAGAATTTCATCATTCAGTCAAAGTGAAAACAAACATGAGCGAACATGAGCGTTGTGTCACCTGCTAAAGTGAATAGCTGAGCATCAGCTAACATAAGCTAACCAGCTACCTTTGGCTGGTTTTCTGTTCCCCATGAAAAGAAAAAACCTTCAGATAAAATTAAAAAAGAAAAGATTGACCATTCTGATGATTATTTCTATGTCTGAGGTTATAACACACAAACTACACAATGTATGAACTGAGTAGAGCGAGATGCCATGTTTCTGACGTAAATAACATGAATAATTATTAACACGTGATGTTAAAATGAACATTCCATCCATCTGTCCACTTCCTGTGGCGTTCTGCAGGGCTCCAGGGTGGTTTTCCTCTGCCACTGATGGTGATGATGATGATGGTGATGATGATGACGATGATGATGACGATAATGGTGATGATGGTGATGGTGATGATGATGACGATGATGATGATGATGGTGATGCTATTGTGGCCTCTGGGGGATGAGCAGCGTCGTCAGATCATGTGTGTTTTTAGTCAGGCGTGGACACCCACTCCAACAATGTCCATCCGTGTGAAGGATCCGTCTGTCATGCAAATAAATTCAGGGACTGTTGTAGTTGTTGTTGCCCACTGCTGTTTAAACCTATTTAAAAGATATTAAAGTTAAACACAAACATCCTAAAGGCCTCCACAACTGAGCTATTATAGCAGCAAAAAGGAATGGAATGGAGAATAAACAACACCAGGATAGTTTAAATAGATGCTATCAGGAGCTAGTTTGCTCCCCACCGTGTCATTTAGTTTATCTAGTGATCAACACATATTTAAATTGTCCAGCTATTTATTTGTTACATATAAAACTGATGTCTGGGTACAAAATTTAAAAACTTACATTTACAATGGAGTGCTCCAACAGTGGAGGTTGATGATCCTCTGTGGCGAGTTCTGAGGTATTTGTTAACATATTTATACCTTCACATTTCTCAACAAAAGAAAAATATATTAGTATTATTAATAACAATTATATTATCATCATCATCATCATTATTATTATCATTATTATAAGAAGAAGAGAAGATTATTATATAAACGTCACAATTCAACATTTTCAGTTTTTAACTTGTTTTTGCAAACCGGAGTCTTACGAGCTCCGCAAAATACGTAATGACGTCATTCGTGTCGTGAGCTTGGGCGACCCGGAAGTAAACCTGCTGCGGTGTCGCAGCTCAGCTGATCTGTCCTCGGAGGCGACAGAAAAGCTCGCAGTGGTCCGACGCAGCGGCGGCTGATCGCGTGTTGCTGTTGTTGTTATTTTTGTTGTTATTGTTGTTGTTGTTGTTTCTCTGTGTCGTCATCATGAACGTAACGCTCGCGGTGAAGCAGTACATCTCCAAGATGATCGAGAACAGCGGGCCCGGGATGAAGGTGCTGCTGATGGACAAGGAGACGGTGAGACGGACCTGGTTCATGCTGTCTGTAGCTACTGTCTGTAGCTACTGTCTGTAGCTACTGTCTGTAGCTACTGTCTATTAGCTACTGTCTGTAGCTACTGTCTGTAGCTACTGTCTGTTAGCTACTGTCTGTAGCTACTGTCTGTAGCTACTGTCTGTAGCTACTGTCTATTAGCTACTGTCTGTAGCTACTGTCTGTAGCTACTGTCTGTAGCTACAGACAGTAGCTACTGTCTATCAGCTACTGTCTGTAGCTACTGTCTGTAGCTACTGTCTGTTAGCCGCTGTCTGTTAGCCACTGTCTGTTAGCTACTGTCTGTTAGCCACTGTTAGCTACTGTCTGTTAGCCACTGTCTATTAGCTACTGTCTGTTAGCCGCTGTCTGTTAGCCACTGTCTGTTAGCTACTATCTGTTACCCTGTCTGTTACCTGTGTATTACCTGTCTGGTACCCCTGTCCATTACCCTGTTTGTTACCTGTCTGTTACCCTGTCTGTTACCCCTGTCTTTTACCCTGTTTGTTACCCTGTCTGTTACCTGTCTGTTACCCCTGTCCTTTACCCTGTTTGTTACCCTGTCTGTTACCCCTGTCCATTACCCTGTTTGTTACCCTGTCTGTTACCCTGTCTGTTACCCCTGTCCATTACCCTGTTTGTTACCCTGTCTGTTACCCTGTCTGTTACCCCTGTCCTTTACCCTGTTTGTTACCCTGTCTGTTACCCTGTCTGTTACCTCTGTCTTTTACCCTGTTTGTTACCCTGTTTGTTACCCTGTCTGTTACCCCTGTCCTTTACCCTGTTTGTTACCCTGTCTGTTACCTGTCTGTTACCCTGTCTGTTACCCTGTCTGTTACCCTGTCTGTTACCCCTGTCCTTTACCCTGTTTGTTACCCTGTCTGTTACCCTGTCTGTTACCTGTCTGTTGACCCCTGTCTACCACGTCCACAGACGGGTGTGGTCAGTATGGTCTACACCCAGTCAGAGATCCTGCAGAAGGAGGTTTACCTGTTTGAGCGCATCGACTCCCAGAGCAGAGACAACATGAAGCACCTGAAGGCCATCTGCTTCCTCCGGCCCACAAAGGTAAGAAACCCGCGCTAGAACCCTCGGAGACGCCTTCCAGACGCTGCTCAGGGCTCTGTGCTCCACAGGAGAACGTGGGACACCTCATCCAGGAGCTGAGGAGGCCCAAGTACAGCGTTTACTTCATCTGTAAGAGACAGCAGGACCCCCCCAACCCTGACCCCACCCCAGAGGGGTAGAGTGTAATTGTGCTGTATTCTTTGTGCTGGTCCTCACTGCCTCTGTGTTTCAGACTTCAGTAATGTGATCAGTAAGAGTGAGGTCAAAGCTCTGGCTGAGGCCGACGAACAGGAAGTGGTCGCCGAAGTCCAGGTGAGGGTTGGTGTGACAGACTGGTGACCCCACAAACCACTGAAGATCACTAACCGTGTGTGTGTGTGTGTGTGTGTGTGTGTGTGTGTGTGTGTGTGTGTGTGTGTGTGTGTGTGTGTGTGTGTGTGTGTGTGTGTGTGTGTGTGAGATGCAGGAGTTTTACGGAGACTTCATCGCTGTGAATCCTCACCTTTTTTCGCTCAACCTTCAGGGCGTGGCCCGAGTGAGTCCACTACAGTCCACTATAGTTCACTACAGTTCACTACAGACCTCTTAAATGATAGTCTGTCGTCTACATTTAGCATGTAGCATCACTCTTAGCAGCCCGGC
>NC_090789.1:736696-769196 GCF_040054535.1 Antennarius striatus | reverse complement strand
AGTCACAAACAGAACGAGTGGAGCTGAAAGCCAACCTCACGTCTGAGCGCTTCCTCTTTTCACTGAGACAAACTGACCTCTTCCTTCCTGAAGAAACCAAACCACAGTCCTGAGGGTCTGCGGTCCGACCTCGGAGGAACGCACCGGTGAGTTCTCACTTTCATTCACATCCAGTCAATCCCAGAACCCCCAGCTCTGAACTGGGAGTGGAATCTGGGGCAGATTTTTAGCATTAAACAGATGAATGCAGCAGATATGAGACTCCAAGAGGTCTCTGATCTCCATCAGCTCCCATTCCTTCACCACTGCAGACCCAGAAACGAGGCTCCGGCAGCTCAGAACCGTCTGGATTCCAGGTTCTAGAACTGGAGGCTTTTGTCCGTGAGCGATGGGCTGAGATCCCTCAGGAACGCTGCCTGAAGCTGGAGTCTGGATCCGTATCAGATTTGCAGCTGAAGGTTCTCTGGATGGTCGTTGAGTTCTGGACCATCAGGAACTGTTCAGGGAAACCCTCCAATACCTGCTGTATTGATCTGTCATTGAAATCAATCAATAGTAGAGGTATTGATCGGATATGAACGTTGAATAGTTTTACTTCTGTCCTTTTCCTTCCTCCTTTAAACATTTAAACATTCTTGTTCAAGATCTCCAATCTGATTAACTTGGTAGATAAACGACATCATCATCATCATATGACATCACCTTTAGAAGCTACACACCAGTTAGCCTCAGAGCTGCTCGCGTAGCCGGATGTCTCTCACGTCTTCTGTTTTGGTCTTGTAGTTCTGCTCCTGGAGGTCACCATGTCAGCGATGATTCACCGTCAGACTTTTCTCGTCTTACTTCTGTGTTTGCCGCTTCGCTTTAACCCTTCGCTAGCTTTCTCCCTGAAACGCTGCACGGTCGACCCTTCCTTTCCCGTATTTGTGGTTGAATGCGTGAGCCGTGGCCTCAGGACCGTCCCGGATGACGTCCCCCAGGAGGCGGTAACGCTGGTTCTCAGCCAGAATCTGATTACGGAGATTAACAGGACCGATTTCAGCAGCTTAGCAAATCTCAGGTTTCTACAAATTCAAAACAACCTGATTTCCCGCGTGGAGGACGGAGCGTTCTCGGGTCTGGGTTTGATCCAGCTGGACATGGGTTCAAACCGACTCAGCAGCCTGACCGACGGCATGTTTCAGGGTCTGGAGAACCTGACTTACTTGTCTTTAGAGAAGAACGTCATCGCTTACATCTCGCCGCTGGCGTTCCAGCCTCTGATCAGTCTAGAGAAGTTAACGATGAATTATAATGATATAAACCAAATCGCGGCTATCGCACCGATTCTACAGCTGCCAAACATTCAACAGCTTCTAATCGGCTCCAACGGGTTAACGTCTTTTGATTCAGATGAGCTGTATTTAAATGAATCAAACGTCCGACTCCTGTTTTTAACCGGTACTGAACTGATGAGGTTCAGCCTCAAACGGGACGTCTTTCCTCACCTTCAGGACCTCCACATAACCACTGCAGCAAACTTTGAGTGGGACGTCCAGAACACAACCTTTCTACGGAACCTTACGTCTATATCTTTAGAGGCGTCTGACATCAGCAGGGAGATGTTGAGGAAGATGCTGAAGAGTACTGAGTCACTGCAAGAGCTGTCGATGGGTTATATGGAGGAGAAAGACGTCTTCGACATCGCCTGTCAGCTCCCTGGTCTGACGAGTCTGGAAATGATCGCGAATTCGTTTCTCAGTATAAACGAGACGGTTCTGCTGCCCTGCTCTCAACTGCTTCGACTGGATTTGTCAGGAAATAACATGGAAGGATTGTCTGACTTTGCATTTAGATCAATGAAACAACTGGAGAAGCTGAACTTAAACGAGAACTTCCTGAAGAAGGTCCCACCCGCCATCAGAGGCCTGGAAACCCTGGCGACCCTCGACCTGAGTACCAACTTCATCAGCGAGTTGGGCTGCTCCGACTTTTTAAATTTGACCAGTTTAATGACATTAAATCTGAAACAGAACCGCATTTCAATAGTTGATGGATCCGTTTTTAAAGATTTGACCAACTTGAGAGACTTAAATATTGGAGATAATGAAATTCATAGACTTAATAGTTTCTCAAACGTGAATTTGCAGAAACTAGAGTCTTTGGATTTGCACAACAACAAATTAATGCAACTTAAGACAAACAACTTCATGCACCTGTCTGCCCTCAAGACTTTGGACGTAGAATCGGACAGAAGATACGCTATTCATGGAGGAGCTTTCAACGGACTGGACAATCTTCAAACTCTCAGTGTTACGCCGTTCATATATGATAAAATGATTTTTCAACATGTTAACCTGACACGCCTTGAAAGCCTCAGACTGCACCTCACGTCTGTATATATAACCAAGAGTTCCAACTCAGAAGACGAACAACAGATTTCTGACTTTCCCTCCTTGAAGAACCTTATAATGGAGAGCTATGACGGACAGCAGCTCGTCCCTCCAAATGGGACTCTGCTAAAAGGTTTGAAGACTTTAGAGTATTTTACGGCGATCAGACTCTTCATAGATCCCCTTCATCCACACACATTTAACGGCACACCTGTCCTTAAAAGTCTCCAGATAACTGGGAGTAATCTAAGAGAAATAGACCCCGAGTTGTTTCAGCCAATCCCAAAACTGCAGGTTCTCAATCTGGCCCAAAACAGGCTCAGCTCGTTGGATTTTCTGGTTGAGGTCCAGCTGCCGACACTTAGCTGGTTGCTGCTGAGTAGCAACCAGCTAAGTGTGATCAACGTCACCGTCTTCCAGTCTCTCCCGGCGCTGATCTACCTGGACCTGATGGACAACCCTTTCGTTTGCGACTGCTCCAACGCTGCCTTTGTCCAGTGGGTGAAGACCAACAACCAGACGCAGGTAGCTAACGCCTACCAGTACGACTGCTCCTTCCCTCCAGCGAAACAAGGAACCAAGTTGCTGGACATGGATGCAGAGTCCTGTCGGACGGACGTCAACTTCTTCTGCTTTGTTTCCAGCACCTGTCTGGTTGTGCTTACTCTCTTTGTCCCCTTCACCTATCACTTTCTGAGGTGGCAGCTAGCGTATGCCTACTACCTCTTCCTGGCCTTCCTCTACGACAGCAGGAGGAGGAAGAAGGCGGATCATCTCCACTACGACGCCTTCATCTCCTACAACGTTCACGATGAGGCCTGGGTTTATGGAAAGATGCTCCCGGTGCTGGAGGGAGAGCAGGGCTTTAGACTCTGTCTGCACCACCGAGACTTCCAACCAGGTGAACAGGCTCTTCTTACCTGATGTTAGTGTGTTTGTCTTGGTTCCATGAATTCTCTGGTGACTTTCACGCAGGAAACCAAAGTTGGGTTTGTACCAGCGATATGTTAATGATAAATTTAGTCTTCATCTTGGTCCAGAGTCGAATGTCAAAGCAAGGCCACGTCCAAGCGAGCACACTGTGCTTTGGCCACGAGACTGCTAATCATTGGTTCCCCAGATAGAACTGAAGGTCTGAGTACCAGCTGTCCTTAGGAACCTTCAGAGAAACCGGATACAAGATGGGTTAGGTTAGATTGGGTTGGGTTATATTATATTATATTATATTATATTATATTATATTATATTATATTATATTATATTAGATTAGATTAGATTAGATTAGATTAGATTAGATTAGAATGAGTTAGGTTAGGTTAGGTTAGAGTAGATTACATTAGATTGATTTAGGTTAGGTTCAGTTCGGTGGTGTTTGAGTTAGGCTAGGTGAGGACAAGTTGAGTTTGGGTTAGAGTTAGAGTTAGGTGAGGTTGGGTTGGTTTAGATTGGGTTTGGTTGATTTAGGTTTAGTTAGTTTAGGCTGGTTTTGTTGGTTTAGGCTGGTTTAGGTTAGGGTTTCTGGTTATCAGGAGCTCTTCCAGGGCCCCATGCAGTGACCTGTGGTTCTCCACAGGTAAGCCCATCATAGAGAACATCACTGACGCCATCTACGGTAGCAGGAAGACCATCTGTGTGATCAGCCGCTGCTACCTCCAGAGCGAGTGGTGCTCCAGAGAGATTCAGATGGCCAGGTGGGGGCACTGCTGAGGCAACCTGGACCAGAGCCGCCCTAACTGTCCACTGCTGTTCTCCGTTCTGCTTGCTACTGCTGCTATTATATGATTGGACGATCCCTGTTGGGGGCAGGTCTTGACCGTTTGTCCTGTGTGTTGCTGCAGCTTCCGTCTGTTTGACGAGCTGAAGGACGTGTTGATCCTGCTGTTCGTGGAGGACATCCCGGCCCACCAGCTGTCGCCGTACTACCGCATGAGGAGGATGCTGAAGAGGCGGTCCTACCTGAGCTGGGCTCAGGCCGGCGGACACGCCGGGATCTTCTGGCAGAACGTCTGCAGAGCTCTGGAGAACGAAGATGCCGAAAATACCAACATCCTGACAGGACCAGAATGTTGAGACCACTGAGTCAGCGAAACATGTGGGGCTACAGGAACCAGACTGACCCAAGAACACGAGACTCTGGTTCTGCTTTTGGTTCTGCTTCTTAACTTTAAACTGTTCCAGGAAGTGAAACCAAATCCAGGAAGTTCATCTGACAAAAACAAACATCAGGAAGTGCGCTACGTTCTGTGAGTCTTGGATTTTCGTGAGACACAAAAGTGTTTTAAACAGTCTATCAGAGTGTTTTAAAGGTCACACAGATAGAAGGTGGTTTAATAAATGCGTAAATTACCGTAAATAATAAGTTAGCTTGTCGCGATATCGCGGAATTCGTTAATCAGCTGTGGTTTTTGGAACGCATTAACCACGAGGAACTAGGGATCACTATATATGTATTCATGATCAGAATATTAGCAAATGATCAAATAAATATACAGTATATACACATGCATATGAATATATAATCGGATCTGACCAGATTTGATCATACATACTATATATATCATATCTATGTGTATATGTGTTCAAAAAATGACAGACAATATTATTTTATCAAAATACTCATTAATCGAAGTGTCTTTTTCAGTCTATTTAAGACAAATTCAACAGTTTGAAACATTAATAAATTTAATTATTATCATGTAAACTTGTGAATTGAGGGTCATCAGGACAAAAAAAGATTTGATTAACTCGTTTTTTCTGTTTGTTCACTTTGGGATTTGAAAATCAATAAAAAGAAATTAATTTTGAAAGCATTTCTTCACAACTTTTCACATTTCCATATAAAGACACAGAAAGGATTATTCCATACAGGTTGAGTTTACAGTCTGATTTGTTTGGCTGTAAACTATTCTACTCATTTATAGGGTGACCATTTCATCGATCAATAGTCTGATTTAATCGATCCGTTGGAGAGCTTTGTTCGCTCTTTGCCACCAGGGGGCGACGTCGCGCCTTTATAGACCACAGGCGCGTCCGCGCATCAGAGCGTGTGCATGTGAGTTGGCAGCGAGAGCATCTGTTTCCACACACACACACACACACACACACACACACACACACACACACACACACACACACACACACACACACACACACACACACACACACACACACACCCGGTGTGATGCTGCAGCTCAGACAACAGACGCGGGGCTGCGGAGGAACCGGACGCACCAACGGACTCCGACTCCGGGATCTCGCCGGTACAGAGCTCCCCTGACCGGCCGAACCCGCCACCGGGGCCGGGCCGAACCTCACCCCGTCGGTGTGATTGTCCCCAGAGCCCCCGGGGGGGGGGGACGAAGAGAAGCGGGGGGAGGATGAAGAAGAGCAACCAGAGCAGACGGGTAGGAGCGTTTCCGTCACTCCTTCATCTGACGGGAACACGAACATCCCATAATAATTCTCCCGGTGTGATTAACGTTCAGGCAGCAGAGGCGTTCACGGCGCCTCCGTCAGAAACAGGACAGGGAACCTTAAATCGGTGACTGATCACATTTAATGTAGATTTTATTTTAAAATTATCCGTTTACTTTTTAAAAAAAAATCTTCATTCAATTTTATTCAATATTTTCTATTAATTATCTTTTTTTGTTCTTTTGAAACAGAACGGGTGTTGTTCTTCAATCTGACCGGTGTCGGTTCGGTTGTGACCCAAACAAACAGAACTTGTTTGTGTTGTGAGCGTTACTATGGAAACTATTCACATTCAAAACAAGCATGCAGTTAGCTATGTCAGCTAAATTAGCTACGGCTAAACGAGCTAGCTCCGTCAGCTAAAATAAATTAGTTTTATGACCCAAAGGTCCAGCTAAGATCTTGAATTATTCAGATTTTCAAACTTAATTTAATGTTATTTAATGTTATTTAACTGATGTTAACTGACGTTAACTGACGTTAACTGACGTTAACTGACGTTAACTGACGTTAACTGACGTTAACTGACGTTAACTGACGTTAACTGACGTTAACTGACGTTAACTGACGTTAACTGACGTTAACTGACGTTAACTGACGTCACATGAACAAACAGGAAGTCAGTCGTTCTGGTTTTAGAGGATTTATTTCACACTTTTTTAGCACCATTTCGTCTCACCTGGTGGATGCAGGTGGATTCCGAGCATCTGTGGTCACATGACCAGACTGAACTGGACTGACCAATCAGAAGCAGCGTCCAGGCTGGTTTAATGTCAATGATTATCAATCTACCAGCAGGGTTCCTCTGTGACTCTACTGGTTTTTGTCTGACTCTACTGGTTCCTCTGTGACTCTACTGGTCTTTACTGGTCCAGGGGGCCCAGGACTCGACCCAGCTGGTGGTCCAGCAGCCGGAGAAGGTGGGCTGGATCAGGAAGTTCTGCGGCCGGGGGATCTTCAGGGAGCTGTGGAGGAACCGCTACGTGGTTCTGAGAGGAGAGCAGCTCTTCATCTCCGACAAGGAGGTGAGGCCCCGCCCTCATCAGTATCCCTCCCTTTGAGGTTGTCATGACAACACCTCAGCCTCTTGCGGTGTGTTGGACAGGACAGAGGATTGTGGGTGGACTTCTGGTGCGTCTCTTAGCATGTTTAGCATCACAGACACTGAACGCTCCTGATGTGTTTCTCCTCTGAGACCTTTCCAAACATCTGAGTCAGACTCGGGTCATGTGACCTGTGATGTAATGCTGGGGCTTAAAAACGTCCGGCGACGCCAGTGGTCCGAGATAAAATTAGATTTTAGCGGAGAGAGAGTTTTATCGGCTTTCCTTCTGCACAGATGAACACGGAGGCTGCTGGCCGAGCAGTCGACATGTGAGTGTAGCTCCGCCCCCTGAGCCTGACGTTAAACATGCTAATACCTGAAGCTAAACATGCTAACACCTGAAGCTAAACACACCAACACCTGGAACTAAGAACGCAAACACTTGAAGCTAAACACGCTAACCCCTAAAGCTAAACATGCTAACAGCTGAAGCTGATTTAAACTGACTAAACAGGTCGCAAGACTCATGGTCCAGTACCTGATGTAGTTTAGTACAGGTGTAGTTTAGTACAGGTGTAGTTTAGTACAGGTGTAGTTTAGTACGGGTGTAGTTTAGTACGGGTGTAGTTTAGTACGGGTGTAGTTTAGTACGGGTGTAGTTTAGTACGGGTGTAGTTTAGTACGGGTGTAGTTTAGTACGGGTGTAGTTTAGTACGGGTGTAGTTTAGTACGGGTGTAGTTTAGTACGGGTGTAGTTTAGTACAGGTGTAGTTTAGTACAGGTGTAGTTTAGTACAGGTGTAGTTTAGTACAGGTGTAGTTTAGTACAGGTTTAGTTTAGTACAGGTGTAGTTTAGTACAGGTGTAGTTTAGGACCAGGTGTAGTTTAGTACTGGTGTAGTTTAGGACCAGGTGTAGTTTAGTACTGGTGTAGTTTAGGACCAGGTGTAGTTTAGTACTGGTGTAGTTTAGGACCAGGTGTAGTTTAGGACCAGGTGTAGTTTAGTACTGGTGTAGTTTAGTACGGGTGTAGTTTAGTACGGGTGTAGTTTAGGACCAGGTGTAGTTTAGTACAGGTGTAGTTTAGTACAGGTGTAGTTTAGTACAGGTGTAGTTTAGGACCAGGTGTAGTTTAGTACGGGTGTAGTTAGTACAGGTGTAGTTTAGTACAGGTGTAGTTTAGGACCAGGTGTAGTTTAGTACGGGTGTAGTTTAGTACAGGTGTAGTTTAGGACCAGGTGTAGTTTAGTACAGGTGTAGTTTAGGACCAGGTGTAGTTTAGTACAGGTGTAGTTTAGTACAGGTGTAGTTTAGGACCAGGTGTAGTTTAGTACGGGCGTAGTTAGTACAGGTGTAGTTAGTACAGGTGTAGTTTAGGACCAGGTGTAGTTTAGTACGGGTGTAGTTTAGTACAGGTGTAGTTTTGGACCAGGTGTAGTTTAGTACAGGTGTAGTTTGGGACCAGGGGTAGTTTAGTACAGGTGTAGTTTAGTACAGGTGTAGTTTAGTACAGGTGTAGTTTAGTACAGGTGTAGTTTTGATCTGAACTCTTGGATTCGTCACGTTTTCCTCCTCAGGAACTTTTTGCTCACATGTGAACGTTCTGGGACTGATATCGACAGGCATTAACACGTGACACACACACACACACACAAACACACACACACACACACACACACACACGCACACACGCACACACACACACACCCTGCATCAGTTCCAATAAACAGCTGTGAGGCCATCAATAACTCCACATGTGCTTCTGTGTGTGTGTCTGTGTGTGTGTGTGTTCCATAACTGTCTTTGGGTGGAGCCTGGGTCTGACCTTTGACCCCTGTGTTTCCAGGTGAAGGATGAGCGGCGGGCTCAGGAGGTCTTCCAGCTGCTCGACTTCGAGCGCTCAGAGGAGCTCAGGAAGGCCAAGAGTCGCAGCAAGAAGAACCACAGCCGCTTCACGCTGCTGCGCTGCCGGCGGCCCGGCAACACCGTGAGTACGCCCAGAGGTCACCTGGAGGTCACCTGTGGGGGCGGAGCTAGTGGGGTTAGCAACCAGAGCAGAGCCAGAAGGGAGCGATGAAGTTATAAATACTATTTAAGAAATTGAAAAACCATTTTTAAACAGAATGAAATCTTTTTTCACCAGCAGGTACGCTGTTCCCCGTCATATTGCGGTGTGCTAGCTTGCTAACATGTCTTTTCCGTGTTCACATGCTAGCACAAGAAAAAGAACATTTACAACTATTACACACAGAGACGAGGTGCTCGTTCTCCACTTCTACAGCTTTCCTGTCTTTATCTGCGTTCCTGATGTCCAAACTCACTCATTAGCTTTCTTAGCATACTATTATCATCCTATTAGCATGTTATTAGCATGTTATTGGTCCCAGGCTCGGCTGACTTGAGGAGTCTTCTGAGCTCAGATCACCCGACCCTGGTGGCTTCACGCTGTCACGTCATTGGTGGATTTCATCTCGCCTCTCAGGATTGGTGGGTTTGAGTTAGTCCAGTGATTGGCTGAGCAGCCGTGTTTTTTTTCTTCTGGTGAAAGCTCTAATCCTCAGATCCTATTAGTCTGTCAGAGGACGAGTTACAGCAGAATAATCCGTGGACACTTTCACATGTTGGTCTCTCTCTCTCTCTCTCTCCGTTTTATCACGGCGTGCTGCCATAAAATCTGAATGAGATATTAAGGGAGTCCGTTTGTAGTTCCCTGAAGTCAGGAGCTTTTATTTTTCTCGTATTTTTTAATGTGAACTTTATTCTCTTTATTGTTGTTGTTCTTGTTGTTCTTTGTCTTTGTCTTCTACTTTCACGGGTCAAGGGGGTTTCTGTAGCCTACCCCATCAGACCTACGGGCCAGTGGTTGTGGGTCGTCTTCCTGTAGGAACTAAATGATGTAGGAACCAATGCTGGCCGGGTCAGGTTTCTGTCTGGAAGAATTAACTGACACTAACACTGAACTCTGAATGTTTTGCTAGTTGATGTTAACCATTGGTGGAGTTAACGAAGAAACTTAATGAAATAAGACAGAGTCATCAAACATCAAGGGGCGTGTCTGACTTTTAATGGCCAGGAAGTGACATCAGCATTACTTTTCCTGGTCAGTCTGAGGGAATAGAACTTTAGTATTTAGAGTAATAATGACATTTAAATGACCTCCAATGGAGATGAAGACTGGAATAACAACTGACGAACAATTCAACTTACAAACTACCTTTAGGAACTGGTTGTGTTCATAGGTTGAGGACTTCTTATATGTACTTTGTTGACCACTTTGTTCTCTTCTGCAGGTTCCCAACCTTGTGTTTCTGGCGGTAAGCCCCGAGGAAAAGGAATCATGGATCAACGCCCTCAATTTGGCGATTATCAGAGCCAAGAACCGTGTTTTAGATGAGGTATGGTGGACCTGTAGGTCAACCGGAGATGGACTTCATTAGTTAAAACCTCTGCAGAGATGTTAGAAGTCACTCTAAGTGTCTGTCTAGGTGACCATCAAGGAGGACAGTGCCCTGGTTCATCCCACCAGAGACCGGGCAAAGATCCCTCATGGCCGCAGGCTGCCAACCAGGGGGCACCTCCTCGCCGTGGTACTGTCTCTAGTGTCTTTGTGTTCTTACACCACCGTCTCACACAAGCTGTCTTTTTTGACCCCATCCTCTGACTGACCCACTTCAGGCTTCCACTTCCTCCCATGGCATGCTGACCCTTGACCTGGTTGCTGAGGAGGATGGTTTCTACCCGGAGTATGACGGCAACTCCCAGGGGTCCTGGGAAAACTGCTTCCAAATCGATGGAGACAGGGGTGGTTCTTTTGGACAGGTCTTCAGATCTACGGGGGTTGGAGTTCGTCAACGAGCCGGTACTGATGTGTCAAAGCTTCGAGTGACCACCAAGGAACCTAAGGTGAAGACCAGCAGTCTGCCTCGGGGAAGCGAGAGGTCCTGGGGTAAACACTCCCCCCTGGAGACCACCAAGGTCCAAAAGGTCCAGCAGGTGCAGGTTTGGAAGCTTTGACAAACAAGGGTTTGAAGGACCCAAGCCATACCGTCCTGCAACTTTCAGGCCTCACAGCTAAACCTGTCCTGACCTAAATCTATTGTTCCTCAGGCCCTTCAGGCTCAGTCTCGAACACCACAACCAGGAAAAAGGTTCAGCATGCAGGGCCGGAGTCGCTGTGCCTCCATGGATGAAGTTCTGTCCTCCAGGTACGCCAGCACCTGATTAAGCAACATCTTGTCATAACTTTTCCTTACCCAAAAACCACTTGGGCAACGACCATCCAGGAAGGCTTCTTTGTATCTCCAACTGTTATACCCTCTTCCTGCTTCCCATCTTCAGACCGGCAATGATTCGCTCTGAATTGCGCTCCGCCCTGCGTCGTAACCTGACCGAAGAGGAGTCAGGAGGCGGGGCTTCAGTCCAGCCGGTCGGCCAGCTGCAGAGCTTGATCGCCCAGAGGATGCAGCGAGCTCAGGAGCTGCTGGAGGAGATGAGGCTGCAGGTCAGATGGTCTTAAACTGTCACATGATATGAGAGGCCAGATTAAATGAGTAAAAATCACAAAAGCTTCGTTTTCAACCCTTTCTTTGATTGGCAGGAGCTCCAACAGGCCAAGGCAGAGCGAGAACGAGGAGGTAGCTCCCCTTACCTGAAGGGCATTGACTCCCCTCACCTCCACCACCTCAAGGGCTCCGACTCGCCTCACTCCAGGTCGGTACCTTCAACCTGACCATGACTGGACCTGAGTCTCAGTCGAGAATGGATCTCTGTAGAGATAGGGTCTTTGTAAAGACTATGTCCTTCTGGAGACCAGGTCCTTGTGAGGACCAAGTTTCAGAAGAGACCACGTCCTTGCAGACACTAGGTCTTTGTAGAGACCAGGTCTTTGTAGAGACCAGGTCCTTGTAGAGACCAGGTCTTTTTAGGGACCAGGTCCTTGTAGAGACCAGGTCTTTACCTACCAAAGCACATTGTTGGGTCTGACTTTGACAAATCAACATGAAAATCAGGGCTTGTCTGACTGAGATCAGTAAAGATGGAACCTTTAGAGGAGCTGTAGAACCAAACTAGCCTTGTCCTCTTTAGCAGGTCTTCTGGATCTCCGAGGAGCAGGAGCAGCGACTCTCCTCGTCACCGTGGCAAAGACTCTCCTCGCCTGAGAGGACGGGAGTCACCTCGATCCAAAGCTAAGAGGAATCGCTCAAAGGCGACCGACTCCCCCTGGTCCAGAGGATCCCATTCACCTGCCGCTAAAGCCAACGACAGTCCTAGACAAAAGGACTCAAGTCGCCTTACTGCAGCCGAGCCCCCTCAGATGAAGACCTTCGATCCAGGAAGTTCCCCAAAACTCAAGGGTTCGACCTCTTTTCCGAACAAGGAGGATGATTCTGTCCAGAAGTCACCTGAAACCCCTCGTCGTGGATCCGACTCCTCTCAGGTTATGGGATGTGATTCCGGCCAAATCAGTGAAGTGAGCTCACCTTGTCCAGGGAGCAGCAAGGAGTCACCCAGTCAAGACTCCCCAAGTCCTTCTGGATCCTTCGAGTGTTCAATGCCAAAAAGCCCGGACAAGAACCACTTGTCTCCACCGCCGCCCTCCTCGCCTCCTTCCCTGCTGTCCGAGGAGGACATGGAGGTGGTAAACCGGCGCGCCGAGGCTGAGCGCCTGCTGGAGGAGGCCGTATCATCGTGGAAGGAAGCCCAGGAGGTCCTCCAGGAAGTCAAGGAGCTCCAGAGCCAGACACTCCGACGGCAGCGCAGGAGGACTTATGAAAAGATGACACCAGCGGAAGCCGCGTTGCCCACGACTACCGTGGGAGCAGATGAAGACGACATGCCCACCTCGCCAACATCACCTGAGGAGGAAGAGGAGGAGGAGGAGTCCGAGACGCTTTGAAGACAATTTACTTGTCTTCACCTTGAAGTCCAGAGGTGCTTGGACGCACCTGAACACCCCCGTCCATGACGGACGATTTTGAAGCCAGCGATTCCGTTCTTCCCCGGAGGTTCGATGCCTTTCGTCCTCCACAGCGCACTAAACCCACTCCTGCTGCTAGTTGTGAAGATGCCACGTAAATTTGCGTCAACGTGTTTTAACGGAGAGCCACGCCCTTCGGCGTCCTCTACCGATGCTGCAACGGCGCGAGACGCGTCCCCCCAGGTGCGTCTTCCCCCGTCCAGTTTTGAAAGCAATATCTGAAAAGGACAAGTTGTCATTTGAAGACAATTTTTTTCCAAGCAAAGATGTCAATGTTTATACAATTTTTTCAATCTGACAAAAGCACAACGGCACTAAGGAACGCTAGGGTTCCTACGGGGACAGGGGGCGGGGCTTTTTAAACTATAGTCCACTCAGACTTACTTTTAATGATCTATTCATTTACTTCTCGGTGTTTATTCTGTTTTCTTGCATGACGTTTGTAAATTGTACATCCTGGATTGAGTCCTAGCGTCCTCCTCTGATGTTCTTCCGGTTCCCTGTTGGTTCCAGCAGGTCGATGAAGATGATGAAGCTACAATAAAAATCAGGGAGTTCCAGGTTCTACCAGCAATAAATAAAAATAAACTGTGGGTTCTTTTAGACCAATGCTGCTCAGCCCAGGAATTATTCACATGAAAGTAGTGGAGATGTAGCATTAGCATGTTAGCACAGGTTCTGTCTGTATGACAGGGTCTCCAATTAGGTAAAAGAAACACGCTGGACTCGCCTCTAAGGCTGATGGTCATCTCAGAGCTGCGTTCAACCAAACAAAACACTGATGTTGAGGAAATCTACGTCTAAACTTAATTTTCAATCACAAACATCAAACTGAATTAGAGGAAATAGTTTCTGCACATCAAAATGTATTTTCTCTGTTAAAATATAACATTTTATTTCAAACATTTCGTGTAGTTTTTTGGAAATGTAGGTAAAATGAGGATTTTTTGATGCATCAGCTGATCGGTGAAGTGATAATTACATGTTTTGTTCTTTAAAAAAATTCACATTATTTCTCTGAGTTTCTGCAGTCGCTGTTTTAATGTTTTCATTTTTAGTGTTTTTGCACATTTGTCAGGATTATCCTGATGACGTCGGTGATGAAGAAGAAATGCTTGAATATTACAGAGTTTTTGTGACGTAAATGATGTTGTGAAAATAATGGAACTAAACCCATGATTCCAAAATGCTGGTGCGCTGGAAATGTTTTTCATAAATTAAATTTCAGAATTAGTGAATGAAAACAAGGTGGAATCAGTTTGTAGCATTTGATGTTTACATCATTTTACAGCCTCTCAATGTTTATGGAATCATGGTTTTTAAGCTTTTGTTTTAATTTATGCACATTTATCTTCCGTGACCAGAATCCACTGTATTTAACACACCTGGTCAACATATAGAAAGAAGTTTTGTTGAGTGTTTTATTTATTTCTCACTAAATTTATTTAAAGAACATTTATTTCTTGATGTTGTTCAATGATGTTGTGTGATTTTCTGCATACAGAAATGCATTGTGGGTAAATGGAGCCAAAAAACATTAAATTTGATCATTTTTTCACATAAAAATAAAAATAAAAATATTTGAGCTGCTGTTTAATGGATTTATTCTGTACTGAGAAACATAAAAGGGAGTGAGTGAGTAGTTTTAAATTTTTCATATATCTTTTAAGTTTTGCTTCAGTCCTGCATCGTATTTAGTCACATTTTGCTGTTTGTTTTTGTCTAAAATTCAGGAAATTTTACCTGTATTTTAATTTTCTAATTCAATTTAATAGATTAATATATTTTTAATGATCATTATTACTACGCCTATAATAATAAGTATTATAATTAGTAGTATGTTATTATCATCATTATTATTATTGTTTTTGTTATTATTATTGTTATTATTATTGTTGTGTTTATTATTATTTTGTTATTATTACACAACAGTGACTCGTCACACGGTCGTGTTCAATTCTCACACTTCCTGGTTGTGATCACGTGACCCGGACAGCTGGAACGCGGAGCAGATGTAGGTCACCGCGAACAGATCTCTGCGTGACACAACCCCACCTCCACCACCGCGGAGCTGCGGACGCATGAACGCGTGGGGCGTTCACGCATGCCTGAGCATCTGTTAATGACTCATCAGCTACACACACACACACACACACACCACACACACACACACACACACACCACACACACACACACACACACACACACACACACACACACACACACACACACACACACACACACACACACACACACACACACACACACAGGTCCAGAAGGGAACTTGTGTGTGTTTATTTGAGCTAACCCAGCTAAAGCAGCTAATGTTAGCATGCTAGCATTAAATCTGATATTTCTAAAACTTTATTGTTTTATTTTATTCCAGAACTAAATGACCCAGTGCATTCTGGTCCCGCCTGAGATCCGGGACCAGAATGCACTGGGAGGAAACCAGTGGAGGAGGGTTCACACCAGAGATCAATCAATTATTTACTGCGTGTGTGTGTGTGTGTGTGTGTGTGTGTGTGTGTGTGTGTGTTCATGCTCGTTTGATGTGTTTCAGTTAATCCATCTCTTATTGAACGCTCAGCGCTCTGCCGGGTTTGAGCTCACGGATCTGGTTCAGGTTCTGGTTCTGGTTCTAATCCTGGATCTGGTTCTAGATCTGGCTCTGGTTCTTGTTCTGGCTCAGTTTTCTTGTTCTAGTTCCGGTTCTGGTTGTAGTTCCGGTTCTGGTTCTAGATCTTGTTCTGGTTGGTTCTGGTTCTGGTTCTGGTTCTGCAGCGGTGTGAACAGGTCACCGCTCTGGTCCAGATGAACAACGTCAGAATCAGGAGTGTGAGTCAGAGCCCCCCAGCGTCTGTTCAGAGCCCCGACCTCCTTCCTCTCCTCCTTCCTCTCCTCCTTCCTCTCCTCCTTCCTCTCCTCCTTCCTCTCCTCCTTCCTCTCCTCCTTCCTCTCCTCCTTCCTCTCCTCCTTCCTCTCCTGTCTTGTTTCCTCTTCCTGAATGAACGCGTCTGAAGTACGACAACATTTCTGACGGCCTCCTCCTGCTGAGTCACATGACAGGAACACACGGTCAAACATCACATGACCAAACTCACTGCTGGAGACGTCCAATCAGCTCCAGCCAATCCCATTTAGCCAGTAACAGTAACAGTCAGTAACAGTAACAGTCAGTAACAGTAACAGTCAGTAACAGTCAATAACAGTAACAGTCAGTAACAGTAACAGTCAGTAACAGTCAGTAACAATCAGTAACAATCAGTAACAATCAGTAACAGTCAGTAACAGTCAGTAACAGTCAGTAACAGTAACAGTCAGTAACAATGAGCTGCATTATTTAAACTCAGCCTGATTTTTTTGGGGGTGGAGCCCATCCATCAAAAAGGGGTGTGTCCCTGACAATCACAGCTTAAGGACGTGTCCAATCAGAGCAGCTGGAGTAACGGTGGGAAAATCGCCAGGGAGGCTCTGTGTGTGTGTGTGTGTGTGTGTGTGTGTGTGTGTGTGTGTGTGTGTGTGTGTGTGTGTGTGTGTGTGTGTGTGTGTGTGTGTGTGTGTGTGTGTGTGTGTGTGTGTGTGTGTGTGTGGTGTGTGGTGGGTCTCAGGTGTTTACATCCATTAAAGGATAATTCAGCGGTTTATTCTGGTGGGGTCGGAGGTCAAACGATCTGTCTCTTTAATTTTGTGACATTTTAATGATTTATTTTTTATTTTTGATCGGTTCTTGCTTTGTCAGCATCATTTTATAGTAAATCTTTAAACGATTTAAATGATTTAAAGTTATTGAAATGGCTTCAACACCACAGTTGAATTTATCACGTTTTAAATTATTATTTAACGGTTTTTTCTCTTTATTACAGAGAAGAAGGAAGAAACACGTTTGAACGGTTTGGTTTGATCGGCTGGGCGACAGCGCCCCCTGCAGAACGAACCCACAGGAACGTTTTACGCTTTCTCCTCTCCACCAGATGCGTTTAATGTTTTATTGATGTTTATCAGCAGATGGAAGATCTGTGCAGCCCCGTTGCAGTATGGGTAGTGGTTTTGTTTGTTTTTAGGGTTCTCTGTCTCTTTCTTACTGCCTCCCCTGTCATCATTAATTTTATACTAACGATAAAAATGATAAAAATAAATATTTTTTCACTGGTCTGTGCCATAAATACAATTTCAGTGTAATTTAAACAATTTTAATTATTTTTTTAATCATCCAAATCGTTGTATTTTTGTGTATTTCCTGTTCAATTACAGCAAAGAGAACTGCCGCGCGTCAAATTGTGCCGCGCGTCAAATTGTGCCGCGCGTCAAATTGTGCCGCCTGTCAGGTTTACCGCGCGTCAGATTTTGCCGCGCGTCAGATGACGAACCCCTGCAGCTGTCTTGAGCGCCTGCCTTTAGCTTACTCGATGAATGCTACCGATGTGATGCCTGATTAAAATGTTTCCATACATTCTGGACGTTTTCGTTTCGTGTTCTAATTCTCTAAATAATGGTTTAATGTATTTCTCGGACGTTTATCTCTTATTTAGAGTTGGAATCTGACGTAAAGCCGCACTGAAGAGACGTCAGGTGAAGCAGGCAGTACTTCTACCTCCCCGAAGAGGGCGGGCGTGAGCTCAGTTCCTTCTTCTTCGGTGGTTTCTCTTCTTCTACGTAGTCAGGTGAGATTTAAACTTGAAATCGGACTTTAAATCAAAACGTGAATCAATGAATAAGTGAACGGGGTGCTTTAGAAGCTTCTGTGTGACGTCACTGCTCACTGAAGGTAGGTCGGGTCAGTTCGGTGAGCTAGCTTAGCTGAGTTTGGTCAACTAAACAACATTTAATGAGACGTCAACATGTTGATGACACCAAACTGCAGAACTTGTCAAGATTTGTTGAATAATTCAGACTAAATCTGATCTAATCTGACTGTAGAGCTGGATAAATGTCACCCCCTGAGATCTAAAGATGAGGACTTTAACGCCAAAGGAGAGGCGTGTGGACTCCATTTACCACTAAAGGTAGGAGCGGTGTGTGCGCATGCGCAGTGGTGCTGGGGTACTACTGACTGGAACACCTGCCGTGGTGTATACTGTATATTTTAATAATAATAATAATTTATACATATTATATATAATCTACTTATGTTGAGAAAATAGATTTATTAGAATTTCTGCTGGATCTTGTGTATCTCATTTGAGGAGCTGATGGTATGTTTGGTGTATGTCGGTCTGAAAATCATTCCTATAACCTGTATGCATATATATATATATATATATATATATATATATATATACTTATGTGTTTTTACATTCTACAAACACATTTGAATGTACTTTACGGTGCAGCTGGTTGTTGGTTCACATGAAGCCTGTGGAGGATCGTTGTTGGATTAATGATGGCTGTAGTTTCGTGATTCAGACAAATGTTAACTGCATTTAGTCGGTTGTTGTCAAACCTGCATGTTTTTAAAATAGTTCATTTCAGTTTTATACACACAAGCACATAAACAGTATGTGTGTGTGGAACGTGGGCCCTGCGCCATGTCTTTCTGGTTCTGAATGAAGTTTTTAGGAGTTTTAGCGCCACCTAGCGCTGGCTTCTAGCCTCCATGTTCATGATTTCTCTGACTTCAAAAAAACCAAACCGTTTCTTTTGAAATCATTTTAATTCAAAACCCCTCGACGTTTTCGTTACACCACAAATTCAAACACAGTTTTTTCCCACAGACAGAAGGAAGGAGGGAAGTCAAGACGTGGGTCACTACCACCTGTGGAAACACCCGGAAATCAGTTCAAAAGAATAAAAACACACCTGAAACCGAGCCCAGCGTCTATTTACAATATTGCCTTAAAACCCAGAGTTTAATCTGACCTTAGGTCTGAAAGACGTGACCTTTGACCTTTACATTCTTAAAAACGACACTGAACCTCACAAAGACGTGACTCAACTAAATGTTTGTAGGTTGCTCACCTGTAACTGACCCCACCCCTCACTTCCTGTAAACTACAACCACCCCGCCAAAGCCGACAACCAATCAGATGCCTCGTGTTTGGGAAAGTCGTTTTTAAGAGTGTAAAACACACAAAATCCAAAGTCACGACGGTTTAACCAATTAAATGCCAACAAACCCGACTCGTCAGTTTTTTCCACGCTGTCGTTTGTGGTTTATCATCTTGTTTGCTTCCTGTCCGGTCAGGTTTAGTTAGGTTTAATGGAGGAAGTAACGAGTTAATGCAGAGCAGCAACACCTGAAGGAGGTGTGAGAGGTGTGTCCTGCGTCAGGCTCCGCCTCCACTGTGACGCTGCAATCAGGGGAAGTTGGATATAAACATTTAGCATCTGTTCAATTTAAATATCACCAGAAAACAACAAAACAGGACACTATCTGGTCTAATTCTACATGAAAGCGTCATTTCAAACCAATCATAAGCTGAGTTTCCTGTAGGAGGCGGAGCCTGAACTTTGACACAAGCGTTTTCACTTTCACATCAAACTATATAAAAACTAACTGCTGCAGTTTAGGGACAAAAAAAACCTGATTGGAAACAAACACATCACAGCTAACATATCCTCCCACCCACCCCCACCGGGAGAAGCCCTACAACAAATCAAACACACACTGGGAACATCATCATCGTCATCTCTACAGCAGGTGTAACGGGACAGTCATGTGATCACTACGCATCAGTTCACTGGAACTAAAGGGTTAAAACGTGATGATCGTCCCTGATTGGCTGGTACCAAGTCCTGAAGGGGGCGCTCTCCTCTCCGGTCAGAGTCCAGATATGGCTGCGGGTTCTGATCCTGTCCGACTCCTGGGACGATTTGATTGGATGTTGGTGACGACCCGCCTCCTGCTGGTGAAGGCTCATGGGAGTTGTGGTTTAAACTCTCAGATGTTCATCTGAAGCTCCGCCCTGATTTGAAACTCCGCCCCTGGACTCCTCAGGTTTTCAGGAATGCGAAGGATCTTCTAATTTAACGGTGACCGTGGCGACTTGTGGGCGGAGCCTAACGGAAGCCCGATACATTATTTGGATTTTAAAAAAAAGTTTTTCGGAATTAACGCGAAATCTTTGGAAACGAGTTGATTTGAAAAAACATTTTTTTTTAACGTTTGAATGCATCGGGCTTCCGTAGATCCGTTAACACCAAGAACCAGGAAGCAGGTCTGGGTCTTGATTGGAGGAGGGGTTCCCCGCCGTGGAGACGGAGGCGTATGACGCGGACGAGGATCAGATTTAAAGGGAACCGTGTTGAACGTCCAGCAGTTGAAGTTCTGATAAAATCTGGTTTCTTATCTAAAAATAAAGACGTGATTCTATTCAACGGAAACTATCTCAGGTCGCTTGTTCCCGACGCGGCGTCCATCCGGACGGATCCGGGGGGGCGGGCCCAAACCGGACGGGACGGGGGGCGGACGTGCTAGTCGTCTTCCTCGTCGTCATCCTCCTCACCTTCGTCGTCCACGTCTCTCTTCCTCTTCTGTCCCTGAATGCCGGCAGCTTCCTCTGCAGACACAACCGACCAATCAGAGCAGGTCGACAGGATGGTGATAGACATCCCATGATGCTCTACTCACCTTCCTCTTCCTCCTCTGCATAGTCATCCTCATCCTCATCATCCTCCTGAGGTGGAGAAGAGTTTGTCAGTCGATGCTTTCAAGGTTTCAAAATGTTAAAAAATACAGCTAGCTTCTGATTGGACGACACTAAGGGCGCTCTACAATGACAGGCCACGTTTACGTCACATGACCAGGCTGACCACCATCAGACCGCCTCTGAACTTTAACCTTAAGTCCAACCTAACCTTAAGCGTAAACTTAACCCGAAACTTAAACCTAACCTAAACCTAACTTTAACCTAAACCTAACCTTAACCTTAACTCTAACCTAACCTTAACTCTAACCTAAACCTAACCTTAACCCTAACTCGAACTAACCCTAACCTTAACCCTAACTCACCCTAACCTTAACCCTAACTCTAACTTAAACCTAACCTTAATTCTAACCTAAACCTAACCTTAACACTAACTCTAACCTAAACTTAACTTTAACCCTAACTCTAAACTAAACCTAACCTTAACCCTAACCTAAACCTAAACTTGACCTAACCAAAACCCCGTCCTTAATCTTGACGCTAACCTAACCTAAACTTAACCCTAACTCTAACCTAACCTTAACACTAAACTAAACCTAACCTTAACCCTAACCTAAACTTGACCAAACCAAAACCCCGTCCTTAATCTTGACTCTAACCTAAACTTAAACTTAACCTAAACTAAACATAAACCGACGCCTACTTCCTGTCTACCAACACTTGTCAGAGGCAGCCGTGTTGGGGCGGAGCCTGGCCAGGAACACAGTCACAATGACGTCATCCTGAGGCCGACCCACCAGTCCGGCTCAGACCACAACCAGAACCACTGACTGTAAACTGAACACCTGTGTCAGGCTGAGCCCAGGTGCATTGTGGGACGGTCCCTCTGAGCCGGCTGTGGATCGACCTGCAGGCCGGCGCCTCAGCTGCCCACCTGCTCGCCCCGGCTCACTTGAAACCCCGGCCCCACCTCTCCTCCCTCGGAGCCTTCGTCGTCCTCCTCCTCCTCGTCCTCCTCGTCATAGTCGCCAGTTGGCCCCGCCCCGTCCTCGCCGTCCTCATCTGGAATCACAAACAGACATCGATCAGACGCCGCTGGGCGGCCACCACCCCCGCCCCTGAACACACACCCCCACCTTCGTCGTCGGCCTCGGAGTCGGGGGCCTCGTTGTACTCCTGGTCGAAGCCGTCCAGGTAGGTGACCTGGGGCAGCAGCTCGAATACGCTCTCCCGGTAGTCCTCCAGCGACGTGATCTCACAGTTGAACAGGTCCAGGCTCTGCAGGCTCTTCAGGTTTTGCTGCGGCGAGGAAGACGTTAGCGTGAGCGGCTAGTTAGCATGCTACGAGCGGACGGCGAGCGCTCACCAGCGCCTCCACGTTGCTCAGCTCCTTGATCTTGTTCCCGCTAAGGTTGAGGTAGGTCAGGTTGGGGCATTTTTCCGACAGCGTCTCCAGGGAGCCCGACAGGTTGTTGTCGCTCAGCTCCAGCTGGGGGGGCAGGAGACAGGGTGAGGAATAAGCCACGCCCCCTCCGCCACAGGACGCTAACTTTTATGTGACCACTGCTGTTAGCAGAGGATGTTAGCAGAGGATGTTAGCAGAGGATGTTAGCAGCTGCTCTTTGTGGTCGTCATTCCCTGATGATGATGATGATGATGATGATGATGATGGTGACTGGGCGTGCAAGATGATGACATTACATTTGAAGGCGGGTCCTGCTGCATACCAGTGTGTATGTGTGTGTTGGTGTGTGTGTGTGTGTGAACCTTGCGTAGCTTGGGCAGGGGGGGCAGCTTAGCCAGCGAGCTCAGCCCCACGTTGACCATGCTGAGGAACTCCAGGCCGGTGAAGTCGTCGGTCAGACCCTCCACCTCGCCGTCCGCTGAGCGGCTGTTGTCCACCACCAGCTCCACCACCTGACGGAGACACGACCCGTCGTCATGACGACCGGTGTTAACCACGTCAACGAGCTGCCGGTTAATTCACATGCGCTCTGTTAGGCGTTAGCGACCGTAAGCCACGTCAGATGTCTGACAACATCTGACAGTTTGGTTACTCTTTGGAGCCACCAGCTGGTGATCTGTGGAGGCCACACCCCCAACACGCCCCTATCACCCCCCCCCACCACGCCCTGTTCAGGTGAGACCTGATGGAGAAGCTTCATCCTGACGTTTCCTGTTCAACTGAAAAAACCAACAAACAACAACAAACAACATTTTATTTAAATAATCAGAAGTCAACTCTGATTGGACGAAAAGGACCTGATGACGTCACAGTCAGATCTAGAACACGTCAGTCTAATCTGGATCAGGTGATCCAGAATATTTAAAATGATAGGATCTGTGTGTGTGTGTGTGTGTGTGTGTGTGTGTGTGTGTGTGTGTGTGTGATGAGGGGGGGTCGTCTAAGCCGACACACACACCATCTGCCGACAGGCCCGATTCATAAAACATGACACCAGCAGAGTGAATTAAACACGAGTGTGTGCTTCAGCTGTGTGTTATATAACACACACACACACACACACACACACACACACACACACACACACACACACACACACACACACACACACACACAGCTGTTCTCCAGACAGAATCCGGATCCACACCGTGTTCAGATCTGGATCATGACGCTGTATCTGTCGGGTTCTGTTTAGTATTACTTTACTGTAATCCCGTTACTTTTGGATTCCGTCGAGTAACGCCGTTCTGACCCTATCCTGTCGGAGTAATCCCGTTACAGGTACGCTGTGTAATGTAACGCAGCCGTTCCGGGGCTTTTATTCATTTTTTAAATAGATCTGAGTTCATGTCGCGTCTGAACGCGGCGCTAATCCGCTTTGAGTAACGCTAAGTCGGTAACGCGTTACTCCGGACGTCTGTGAACGACCTCGGTGCTCGCGGCCGCGAGGGAGCCGTGAAGAACCCGTGAAAAAACCGCGAGAGAGTCGACCGAAAACTCGATGTAACCGTTCCTATGTAACCAGACGTCGAGTTTAAACCGGATTAAAATGTCGGCTGCTTGTTGTTGTTGTTGTTGTTGTTTACACGCAGTCTTTTTCCGGGATGAGCTCGCGCGCAGCTCGCGCCACTCAGCGGCTGTGAAGACTGATAACCCGCGTCTCTCCCGGCATTAACGGCGGCTGCTGCCGGTACCCCCCCCCCCCGGACTCCGTTCTGCGCGTGAAGCCGTTTTAAATAAAGATTAGTCGGTCGCGCGTGACGTAACGAGCTGGCTCGCGCCAGTCAAACGTATGGACTCGGTAATGGAGTCGTAATAACGGGGGGGGGGGGGTTCGGTGTCCTACCGGGGGTGGGGGCGGTGTGGGGGGGCGGAGATGCTCACACATCCGTCTCCCGGTGAACCGGATCGATAGGACCGTCCCGGTGCTGCCAGTCAGCCGGGGTGAGGAACCCCGGCTCCGGTCCGGCACCACCAACCCCCCCCGGGCGGATCGAACCGTAACACGGGGGCTTACCTCCGCCGGGCTCCGGTTCCGCAGCTCCAGCGAGATCCTCTTCTTCATGGCCATCTCCAGGGCGTCCTGTGGCGGGTGAACGGCGGCCGGTCGACGGTGCAGAAACTCCCGGGGATCAGAGCCGTGGCTGCTCTCCTCTGATGGCCGCGCTTTGCCTACTGATCCTCCATGATACCTCGCTCCCTGCCCCCTCTCGCTAAGGCCCGCCTCCCACCGCGCGGGATTGGTTTAGCTAGGCTCCGCCGCAGCTGATTGGAGGAAACGCACGTCACTCATCTCTGATCGGCCATAATCCCCGAGTCGAGCAGTAATGACCCCGAAGACGGTCCATGAACGCACCGTGGGGGCGACCTCTGTTACACACCAACTAACTACTGGTTTTATAGAAATGTAATAAATAAAATAAGTAAAATAAACGTGTCTGACGTAAATAACGCGCATTTAGAGGGTGTAACTGGAGGCGGGTTTAGGAGCGGCGCCTCCCACTTTGACTGCCATGATGGTTATTAGTTTATCCACAGGTGACATTAAAGGTGTGTAATAAATATGCGTCACGTGACCAGCAGCTGTTCAAAACTGAATCCGTCGTCAAACTGTGGCCCAAAAGGTCAAAGGGTGACGTTTCAATGTCAATTTAGTGCTGTGGTCAGAGGGCGGAGCTTCCTTCCTATGAGGTCATTTCACTAAAACATTAAACTCCTGAAGGTTTTAAATGATTTTATCTCAGATTTTTGATTATTTTGCCCCAGCTGTTTGTTACAGGTCACAGGCTGACCTTTAACCTCTCACCAGCCCCGTGTGCACCTGAACGCCTCGCGAGCGAAAGCATTAAAAACACAAAAACGTTATTATAAAAAAAAACATGTATTTCAGAAAAGAAACGCAGACTTCATCATCATCATCATCACGAAGCATTCAGCTACAGTTAGAAAAATACATCTTTATATGTACATAGAAAAGGATTGGCTTTGCTGAGCTCGTAAAAATATAATAACTCAGTACATGAGTGATCGGGGGGCGGGGGTCAGCTGATACCCAGTGATCAATAAGACGATCAGATGCAACAGAACCAGAACACGTTTCCATGGTGACGAGCCTGGGAATCCGGACTTGTTCTAAACATGAAACTAAAAAAACAAAAAGACAACAATATCAACAAAGTAAACGTCTCGTAGCGTGTTGTGGTAGTGTCCAAACACGCCCCCCCCAATCCAGAGCCAGACATGAGCCGGTCCGAACCCGGGGTGGGGTCACATGGTTCCTATGGATCGCCAGAAGGGTCGCAGCTAACTGGGATAAATGCTGAGTCATGTTTCAGGTCCGGCAGGAACCCGGGAACTTCTGTCCTTTAAGCCCCTCCCCCTCCTCAGCTGATGGGCGGGGCTCCTCGACTCCGTCGTGTCGTTTTGATTCGCTGGCTTCGGGCATTCTGGGCGTTTCCTGGACTAAGCTCCTCCCTCATGATCTGTGACACCTCCTCATCTCCCCCTCAGACACGCATCCCCCCCTCCGTTAGGAGCTGACCTCCGCCGTCTCTCCCCCCGCCTCCACCAGCGTCACCTGACCCTCCTCGCCCTCCATGATGATGCCCCCCTCCTGCAGCACCACCATCTCCCCCTCTTCCTCCACCATGCTGGACGCCGCCTCCTCCTCCTCGTCCTCGTCCCCACCCACCACCTCCTCGGGGGAGGCGGCTGCGGCGCCGGCGGCATTGGCCCCGCCCCCCTGACTCTGGGACATGGCCTCCAGCTTGATGCGGTACTCCTCCGCCTCCTGCTCCTTACGCAGGAGCTGCTGCCGGTACTCCTGCGCCTTCCGGTTGGCCTCCTGCAGCTGCCGCTGCAGCAGCTCCTGGGGGGGGTGATGAAGAGGAGGTGATGAAGAAGAGGAAGGAGGACGAGGAGGAGGGGGAGGAGCCACACTCACCGTCTCGCCGGCATCGCTGTGGTTGTTGCTCACCTCCAGCTTCCTCTTCCTGGAGGGCGGAGCCTGGTGCTCCTCCGTCACCACCTCCTCTGTCACGGTATTGGCCGGCACCGCCAGCACTGAAACACACCACCCCCCGTTATTGATCGCTGATCGATTCGTATCGCTGCGCTGATCTATTGGTGAGCATCCTACTCTGCTGTCCGTGCTGCATGGTGACGAAGAACGGCGGCGCCATCCCCCCCGTGGTCTGCAGGTTGCCGTGCTGGTCCGTTACTATGGTGATGACCCTCTGGCCGCCCTCGTTGACGACGGTGGCGTGCTGGATGTTGGAGTCCAGAGCGCTGGCGGCCATCGCTTCCTCCGAGTCGCCTGCCGGAGAGACGGTGTGTTAACCCCTCCTTGGGGGGCGTGTCCAAATGTGGGAGGGGTTTGTGCGTTCCTACCTGCGTTGGCCTTGTTGAGCAGCTCGGCCAGGTTGACCACGCCCCCCTGGATGGCGGGGATCCCCTGGATGATGAACTGAGGCTGGCTGTTGGCCGTGCTGGTCTCCACGTTCATGCTCACCTGGTTCATGTTCACCTGGTTCATGTTCACCTGGTTCTGCATGCCCTCCTGCAAACGTCAACAAGTAAACAAAATGTTTACAAACCTGCATCAGCAAGTAAACAAAACGTTTCAATATTGGCGTCAACAAAGATTCACGAAAAATATTTTAATACAGGAAGTCCTCAACTTACAAACACAACTGGTTTGTAAGTTGAATCATTCTTTAAGTTGTTCTTTATTAAATTTCAATCCATAATCTCATTTTGACTTCATTCAAATGTCATTACTGCTCTTTTATTGTAAACTTTTGCTCCTTATAATTTCATTCTTGAGGAGAAGAAGAACACTTCAAAGAACTCTCCACCAGTCAGTCGGCTGTAAAAATCCACTGGCTACGGTAGCATGTAGCTAACTTTGCAATATGCTAAAAACAGTGAAGTATCCAAGGTACAAAGCCTGACGCTCTGAGATGCTAACTGACAACAACAAACAACACAAGGGGGAGACGAGTGCTGCCCCCGCAGTGGGTGTGGCAGAAAACGGAACTGCAGGATATAGTCCGATACGATTAAGCACATTTGTTCGTGTGTTGAGGACTGCCTGACATCACATCAACAACCAGTAACTCAGACGCGTGTGTCTGGGTTCGAGGGTCCAACGCGACTGTGGCTCGAGCTAACGCGTGAACACCAGCCTCCGTGACAAACAGGAAGTGACGCATCTCTTGCCTGCAGCAGCAGCATCAGCTCTGTGTTCTGGATATCGACGGCAATGTCGAACGGCGTCTTGTCGAACTTGCTGAGCGCGTGAACGTCAGCGCCATGTTTGATGAGCGTCTCTGCCACGCCGTGATGGCCGTGCTGTGCTGCCCAGTGGAGCGCTGTCATCTTCAGCATGTCTTTAGCGTTGATGTCAGCGCCGCTCTGGAGTAGGGGGGAGGGGGTTAAAGGAAGGATGAGTTTATTTTGAACCCACATCGGACCTGGACCCACCCCGGACTGCGTCTCCTACCCGGACCAGGAGCTCCACGATGATGGTGTGGCCCTCGGCGGCGGCCATGTGCAGCGGCGTCCGGTCCACTTTGGTGCGGGCGTCCCGGCTGACGCCGGCTCTCAGCAGAACGTCGGCGGTGGAGTAGTGGCCATGCTGCGCCGCCAGGTGTAGGGGGGACGTGCCCAGCTGGGGACGAGAACCAACACACATCACCGAAAACGTTCCAGACGCCAGAGGCGAGGTCGGACGGAGGGGCGAAGCCTCACCCAGTCGGTCGTGAATGGAGCACCGTTGGCCATCAGGTTTCGGACCTCGTCATCTTGACCTTTCCGCGCCGCCTCCAGCAGGCGCTTCCCCAGGTCCACCAGCGACATCTGACAACCAATGAGAGCCACGCCCGGATTCAGAGCCACAAACACACTCAACAGAAAATGAGGTGGAAAAGTTTAAGACCAGCTAGTAGTTGGAGATGTGCCCTCGAGCAAGGCAATGTCCCCTCTTTCTATTATGTGTGTGTGTGTGTGTGTGTGTGTGTGTGTGTGTGTGTGTGTGCAGGGCCCTGTCCATATTTACATATGTGAAAATAGAAAAATATCATTATCTTCATCCATATTATCCAGAGTCGGGTCAGAAAACAAAAACATCCCTCAATTCAAAATGTTACCCTCACCTACATGTATAGGTCAAAGATCAAAGCTAGTGCTCTGACCTATTGTCATTGATCAAAGCACTAGCTTTGATCTATGGTCTTACTCACACTGGCCATTTCCCTCGACTTTCAATCTTATCTGGTTCATGAGTGTAGAAAAGTTGAAATTTGACCTTGACCTAGTTTTCTCAAGGTCAAGGTCATCATCTAATTTTCATCCCCTTTGCTGCCTGAGTCATGTGCTTTCTGTTTCATCTTTCTATCTGAACGGTTGTGAAGATATTTGGTGGACAAAGTAACAGACGAATGGATGGACACATGAACACTGACAACTACAATACATCACCGCTCTGAAGCGGGATGTAGTAAGCAACGGGAGGAAAAATTAATTTCGCGGTGGGGATATAAAGGAAGTTTCTTTTTCTTCTTCCTCCCTAAAACAAACCGGAATAAAAAAATAAATAAACTAAAAAACAACAACAAATAACTAAAATAGAGTTGAACGTTTTAGCAGCGACATCAAGGTGATATTGCAGCACATATTGCAGTATTAAATGAAGCTAAATTCTGTGTGTTCATTGTCAGACACGACAACACCTCATTGAATCAGAATACAACAAAAACAATGAAGAACTTTCACATGTTTTCTGTTCATCCGCTGGTTTAGATGAACATCTGTTTGTCTGGACTGCAAAAAAAGAATCAAAACAAACAAAACAAAAAACGATGTGCCCGAATAAATTCAAACTTGTTTTAGGCACCAACTACATAAATAACCACCCAAAGATTCAAACAAATATTTTTTTAAATGACTTGTTGTTTTTCTTAGCTTTGGTCTCAATGTTTTCATGCAAACCCACTGAAGTAATGTTTATTTTTTAAACCAGAAAAGACGCTAGCCGGAGTTAGCTGTGCGCCGCGTCCGATAATGGAACCACCACAACAACACAGAACTGGTGTTGTGAAGCATGAGAGAAGGACGAGGTTTTGTGCTCCGGAGCCGAGGAGCCATTTTACGCGCCTTCACGGACAGAAAAGAGTCCGCCATGTGCCACGTCCCCTTCGCTCCCCACGCACCGCTGCTGTTGACCCCCCAGCACCGAAAAACACGATTCGCCGTCCCCAAACATTTACAACAACACCGACAGGAAACCGTCTGATATTAAGTTGTTGGTTTTCCGGGGGAAGTCAGTGAGAATTTTCCTATTTTACACGCGGAGAAAAAACTACTTCCACATCCGGTTAACTAGCTGTCTTCAGGCGCGCGCCTTCCAACCTGCTTAGAGGCGACGCGTCGACTTAATGCGGTTATAACCGTTCGTAGGTTACAACTTTATGAACACTGAGGTGAAGAAACGTGTAGTTTTATTTCCGTTGGGAGGCCGGAAGCAGCCGCTTACCGCGTCCAGGTTTGTTGAGTCAGCCGGAGTCCGCTTCCCTGCTAATGTTAGCACGCTAGCCGGCTAAACGGAAGCAATCCCGCGGCTTTTCCGGGAGTTTTGAGCGTTTATTTGTCCGGGTTTAGTCCAAACGGGTCTGCGACGAGCTAACCTAAACACAAACAATGCGTGAATCGTCAGCATAAGGCGCCACTGCGGTTCGTCTGGGCTGCTTGTGTACAGTAGGAAGCTGGCGAGCAGCGGCAGCGACTGGCCCGGATGTTGTCAGTTCAGCCTTCAAAGTAAGAGCGTTAAGTGTTTGATTCTCAATCGGAAAATGTTTCCTAACTGATCAATCAATACCTGTTAACAGACGGCAGAAATTTAGTGATTTTGATATAACCTTGAAATATTATATTATTGATTCCTTTATCACATTCAATCAACGCTTTTGTTGATATGTATTTTTTATTGAAAGCGCCGGCCGTAAATGTGGCGTTTTCTTGCTGTCTTGACGTAATTTACGCTATTGGTGTTAGCCGTTAGCTCACCCGGGCAGCGTTAGCAAGTTCGGTTGTATCGTGTTTTACCTTCTTTTCAGGTAGATTCCAGTGAGTTTCTGTGTCCTGATCCGGATTATTTTCTATTCCAGATTCTGACCGGTGTTTCCCTTCCGGAAACAATATAGACAAAAGTTATTTTTGAATTTGTGGTGTACAAAAATGGCGGCACCTCGACACCGGAGGTGGAAGCTAGAGTTCAACCTCCCAGTGGGCGGGCTCTGGCGCGAGGCGGTGGAACTGACCTCAGATCGGTTTGAGTGACAGACTCGGGATTCTCGGGGACGAGCGGCTGGTCTGGGATCGGTGGTGGAACAGGCGCGCTCCCGTGGAGCTCAGAGGGCCTGTTGTTTACTAGGAGAGCTGCACACTTCTATTGATTCTACCATCAGTACACCAGGTTTAACACGTTTTAGTTCTTTAATCATGACTGTTTTCAAAAGGTTAAGTATTGACCATTAAGTCTGAAATAAAGTCACATATTGAAATAACTCAAACACAAATTTATCCTTCATTTCAAACTTTATTGAAAGGCTCCAGTTGTTTTTGTCAATGTGGTTTTAATAGTTTCTGCATTCCAGATTTTACAAATTAACTGTTCTGATCAAACTTCACTTAAGTGCAAATAAAGATGCTTTTTAAATCATTAAATCTTTGTTCATGCAGCAGGAAACAACAAAGTAAAACCGTTAAAACCCAAAAAGAGAACTTAACGGTTTAACTCCATCTTGCTCTAAGTGCATTGATCCACTGACTCCTTTCTGCTACAGATAATCTTTTGCTCCTGTAGCATCGAATGCTACCTTTTTAAAGCAAAAACCATCAGTATCTGAATGAAAATGATCTTTATTCAATCTTTCTACATTTTGTAAGTCTTGAAATGAACTTTTTATCCTGTGGCTGAAGGTTGAGGCCCGCTCAGTGAAATAAATAAAATCAGGTGCATCTGGTGAAGAACAGGACAGAACAAATAAGGCACAAACTAAATAAATTACAAAATAAATAACATTTCTCACAGAACTCTGATTTCACATTTTTGATCGGCGATGGATCAGTTGATCTGACATCTGTGTCAAACATGAGATCACTGACCAATCAGAGGCTGCCTCCACTTTGGGGTTAAACTTATTTTAAACCAACAATAATCAGCAAGAGGCCACAAATGTCTCCTGCTGCCTTCACTGTCCTCGGGTCCAAACTGTCACATCCCTTCAACAAACATTCACGATTTTCACTTCTTCATAAATACTAAATTAATGTCCCCACATACTAAACCATTAGAAACCTCCTGTTGATTCGTGCAGCTTGAACTCGTTCATCTGCTTTTTTACATCATTTCGTCAGAACTCGTTAATCATTAAGTGACACAAACTGATCCCAGACAGAAGACAGAATGAGAAGCTGATGTTCACACAGGGGATGGAAACTGATCAGGCTGGTCTGGGGTCAGGTGAGGCTGGTCTGGGGTCAGGTGAGGCTGGTCTGGGGTCAGGTGAGGCTGGTCTGGGGTCAGGTGAGGCTGGTCTGGGGTCAGGTGAGGCTGGTCTGGGGTCAGGTGAGGCTGGTCTGGGGTCAGGTGAGGCTCCTTCAGAGCAGCAGGTTGAGGTCGGCCAGCAGAGCGTCGATGTCGGCGATCGGAGCTTTCCAGTAGTTGAAGGAAGAAAACTCCGACAGAAGATCCTGAAGAAACACGAACAACCAGTGAAGAACTTCAACCACACTGAGAAATACTCTGATAAGAAGTACTGAGGTGTTAAAGTAATCCTACTTGTTCTATTCAGAGTAGTCAGTGAAGAGAAACTCCAATCAGATAATTACAGTAGTAATATCAGTAATAGTAACATTATTATTAATAGTAGTAGTAATACAGTAATATTTATAGTAGAAGCGGTAGTATAAAGTATTACAAGTTATTATAATTATTACAGTAATAGTATATTACTAGTATTGCGGTTCATCCTGAGGGGAACATGAACTGCTTTAACTCCTCCAGGACGTTGTAGCTGCTGTTAGCTTAGCTTCCAGGTAGCATCTAGCTTAGCAAACACACCTGAATGTGGGTGTGTCCCGTTAGGGCCCGCCCCCTCACCTCGTCCTCCTGCCCCCTCTGGGGGACACGCCTGTCCCTTCCTACCACGCTGTGGGCCGGCTGGCTGTCCGTCAGGCCCAGGTCCTGCAGCTCGGACAGGTCCAGCGCTGGGATCGGCTGCCTCCAGAACAGGAAGGAGTCGAACTGGCTGCTGGGTTTCTCCATCATGTCCAGTCTGAGGACCAGACCAACTGGTTTAGTGACTCAGTCCCGATCCGGATGGTGGGGGTGTGACCAAATACTTGTACTGGAGTACTCCAGCCCTGTGTGGACTCAGATATATTTGTTCTTCTGGGGAGTCTAAATCAGAAACTGGGTCATCCTGCTGGCGAGCCGGAAATAACCCGGGATGGTCCCAACCTGCACTCATGTCAAATCATGTGACTCATTTATTATCAGTTATTGATCCCGAGGCGTTGG